>NW_026057582.1:50333320-50523552 GCF_023721935.1 Panthera uncia | reverse complement strand
TTGGTACAAACTGTTACATGACACTAATTGTTTAGTACAAAACAAAACACTATTTAGAGTTTCTATTATTGATCTATACATCACACACTAAAACTGATAGAACTGTGTACATAATTTGCAACAGTGTACTTGCCAAGAAAACATAATTGTTATTTTACTACTGCCTCTATGATTTTTCTATCTGCTATTCTATAACATTAAATATCCCTATAAAGAAAGTCTCTTTAAAAAAAAAAAAAGAAACAGAACTAACATGTTTAAAAACACTTAAAGGAATTTGACAGTTACTTAAAACCCCTAAGCCATCTACAGCAGCAGTCTGCTTTATAGAAAGTCTGGTGACATGGGAAGCTGTCAAACACACATTCAGGAGGCACACAGAACTAAGGAAGTGCTAAGTCATCATCATTTTTACTATTTTCACTTTCTGTTGCCTGTTTTGGGGGCCACAGGTCCTTTGTTTATTGAAAAATATGCTATTAGACCCAAATGAGTTAGTGCTATTTCGCTTCATATTTTAGCAAGTACTGGTGAGTATCCTTACGGAAGATTCATTTTTATTTTACGTAAAATGTTCAAAAACATAGAATATATAATTATTGGAGTAGTTTTAAAACCCCTTCAAATTAAAAACATTTTATTCCATTTTATTTTTAGTTCTTAACCTATTTTGTATTTTATGCATGGCTACATTCTAATTTAAGGAGCTGATTTAGTTTTTTGATTCAGTCTTCTCCATAGGTTTTCATCGAATGGGAGAAGGACATGCCTCAGGCCACCTATTTTGTTTTGTTTATTCATGCAATTCTTTTAAACTGCAATTTTATGTATGCTATATGACTGAAAAACAGTCATTTAAGCAATTAAATTCCAGCTCTATTTTAATTTTTTTAAGTGTATTTATTTTGAGACAGAGACAGCATGAGTGAGGGAGAGGCAGAGAGACGGGGGTGGGGGAAGAGAGAGAGAGAGAGAGAGAGAGAGAGAGAGAGAGTGTCCCAAGAAGCTCCACGCTGCCAGTGCAGAACCCACGTGGGGCTGGAACCCATGAAGTGGCAAATAATGACCTGAGCCAAAACCAAGAGCCCAACGCTCAGCCAACTGAGCCACCCAGGCATCCCCCAACTCCATCTTAAATGAAAAATTTGAAGTTACACGCAATGCTTATTGAAATAATTGTTTTCTTTGAAAAATGGCAGGTAAAAGAATGTACACAAATGACGAAGGTTAAGTTCTCCCAAGATTTCATTTGAATTTTTTTTCTTTTTTGTCAGAGGAGCAGAGGAAGTATTCTATCCCTCATTACTCTTTTTGATTACCTTCCAAGTCCCTTTATCTGGGCCTTCTTCTCCAGCCAGCCTGTCAGCTGGAAACAAATCATTAATTTATACCATCTATAGGCATTCTTACATTTGGGTATCTAATCAGCCATATCGTTTGTAAGATAATTATTTCCGACTCAGTAGGAACTATTTTTTCCTCCTTTATGGAATTAAACTAATACAAGAGTTCAACAACTTTCCTCCTATTTCTCTAATTTTTATTTCAGGTAAATCACTGCACTGAGTTGGAAGGTCATTACTCTTGTTGATAATAAAACCTCTCTCTCCATGAAGCCAGGTACTAAAATAATGGAGCCCTCTGCTTGTGAACAAAGAGAGAGAACTATACCAGAAATAATAATTTTTAGAAGTTCATTTCTGATTTGGCAAAGGCAATCTCCATGTCTATGAACTTGGCTTGGTAGATAGGCTGAGTCCAGATCTATGAGGTACTGATAGCTAAGTCATGCTCTCTGTGAAGCATCACCCCATTAAATCACCCTATTTCACTTATGTTCAGGAGTAACTAAGAATTTCCTCAGGATTTGCATTCACTGAGGACTATTCTCTCTTTAGTGATGTTTTCCTTTCTTTTTTTAAGTTATTGTATGTTTTGGACTCGGTGAGTTTGTCCCTCCAGAAACCAACTAAGCACAATGCACTCAGGGTATCTGAAAAACTAACTAACTAACTAACTAACTAACCAACCAACCAACTAAATAAGTAAATAAATAACCAAAAACTTAAAGCACTGAAAATAATTGTCCAAAACCATAGTGGCTGCTATTAGCACACTAGAAGCAACTCATGGGATTAATTTCCCAGAAGCGGCTGATGTCAATGACAAGTAAAACTGCATATTATGAACCCGTGTGAACTTTCTAATGTAAAAATCTATGAGATGGACATTAAAGTGCAGGTAGTTTGCAAGCCCCAAGAAATTACATTAATCATTTTTCCCTATGACAGATCACAAGTAAGTATAGTCAGAAAATAGATACAGAACACAGAACAGGAGAAAGTTGACATTTTATTAACAACTCCATTAAAATAAATGAGCTCACAGCCAAGCAAAAATCAAGAATCGATAAATGTTTTCAATTAAGCACTTGACACATTGGAAATGTTCACTTCAGAACACTGAAGGAATCAGTGACCATTCCTTAAAATACGATTCCAAACTATTGGATTCATTACATGAAAGGCACACATAAATTTCCCTCAACTTAAAGAGAACTCCAAATTAAAATATTAACCATTCCTGAAGTATAGGAGTTGTGTCATCCAGACGTAAGGAAAATAATTTGCAAAAAAATTTGAATACAGAATGAATTTTAATTCACATCAGAATTTTTTTCTTTTCTAATGTTTATTGAAAAACATTGATACTTTGTCACTGACTTAAACGTGAGGATAGTAAAACCTGCCATGGATATGATAACTAACAAAAATAACTTCTACTCGGCAGGCACACACATAACACAAAAACTAAAATTGATTTCTCATTTCCCTCAAATCCCGTCTCAATCTTCTCATGAAAAGACTTGCTTCCTCCTTCCAGAGCATCTTAATGATTGGTTCAATGACTGTTATTTTTAATATTCAATTATTGAATGAGATAGTAGAAACTGGGTTTGGAGAATTATTTCTCAGATGCTCGCAAATGTTGATTTTTCAGCCTTATTCAGTGTACAATGCAAAGTTCCCTGACTCCTCACACATGCATTAAGGGCACTTAGAACAAGAACATCTACCAGGCACAGTGCTACATTCTTTACATATATTGTATTGAACACTGATCTTACCACTACCCTTTCTCTTACAAAAAGGAAAAAGAAAAGCCACACATGCAAAAAAATAAAAAATGCAACAAAACTATGCAGCAGCTATAATTAGTCTTATTTCATAGATGAGAAAAATGAGGCTCCAAGAATTTGATAATTTGACTAAAGCAACAAAGACAGTAGTGAGGGGAGCTCAACTTTAAAAAAGGATTTTATGAACTCTAAAATGCTACAACCACTCTATAGAATACCTTCCTATTAAAAAAAAATAGATGGGGCACCTGGCTGGCTCAATCAGAGGAGCATGTGATTCTTGATCTAGGAGGTTATGAGTTTGAGCCCCATGTTGGGTGTAGAGATTACTTTAAAATAAAATCTTAAAAAAATCGATAAACTTCTCCTTCCACTTCTTAATACTGTAGACCCTAAATAAATCTTCAGTGGGAACACACTCTCCCTTTCCAATCATTCCCCTGTAATTTTAAATACTCTTCTGAACTAAAATAAACACGTGAACTAACATAAAGTCATGGTCAGAAGCCCTTGCATTTCAGTTCTCTCTGTAGACAAACAAATGATGTTCTTTTGCAGTATAAATGTTTGTCTTTAATATGTTAAATAGTTTATTAAAAAGCGTAATGCTGTCTTCCCATATTTGAATGTCTAAAACATGTTAAAATGTTCATGTGTGGATATATATGTGTGTGGATATACATGTGTGCATGTATGTGTGCATATATATACAGATACACAATTAAATGTAACTAGAAATTCTCTATTCAGTTGGATATGTTCACTACAGAAACTGTCTTTTTGCTTTAATTTTACATGTGCAACTTTGAGCATTGTCACTGATGTTTGATCTGGGAGAATATTTAAAATTGTCAAGTTTAAACAGTCTAGAAGAAGTGAATGAGGTAACAAATAATCAGTGAAATGGTAATTCTAAATTTCATACTTTATCAATTAGAAGGAATAAAATCTACAATGATACCACAGGTATTTCTTCCAAGTAGAACAAAATCGATACTTATTGTAATTTATTATGTTCAGAAATTTATCCCTGGCTTATAGTATTTCCAAAACCGTTATTCTTATACAGCACTTCCATAACTAGGTTCTATTCATTAAGATGCCAGAATTTCAATTTCCCAAAGAGATTGACACTTTCGGGCAATCTTCACAATTTCAGAGGCAATTCAATCTATTTTGATTTAAAATTGATTAGCATCTTTGGAAATAATGCGTAGCGAATTGCTGAGCTAATCAAGGTAAATGGAGCCATGCATTAAACATTCAAGGCTGTTATTCAATCACAAAATAACCCGCATTTTCAAGCTCCAAATCAACAAATTAAAGCTGCCCTTTGAAAAGCTTAATTTCATTGGCTCATCAGTATTGTTGTGTACATTTATATAGTTATCAAACACTAACATGCTCCTGAAATAGGAAACAGCCCATCCTCCCTCTCTGGGCATACCAATTAAGCAAAGACCAAGGAGGACAAAAAAAGAAAACAGTGATGAAAATACAATCAAGTCCATTTATCTTGCTCATTGAGTTTTAAAATGACAAAGAACTTCGTAAGAATACAATTTTATTAATGTAAAACCGACATTAATCAGAATCACCAAAATAGTTGTGGACATACAGTAGGGGTTAATGCAAACAGTGAGGGTAGTATGATTTAATCGATATTGACCCTAAATTATTAATTATTTTCTTTTTAATTTTTTAAATATTTGAAGTATTAGAGAAGGCCCTTAGGTTAGTCCACTGTTAATATAATCTTCTTTGAAGCAAAAAAAAAAAAAAAAAAAAAAAAAAAAAAAAAAAAAAAAAACCAGATGATAAAGATTAAAATGGGAGCACACAGAACAGAGGTGGTATCTGTAATCTCTACAAAATTGTCAGATTCTCTGGACCTACGTTCACATGAATTTGGAGGGAAGACTATAGGGAAGGTCCATTCAGAAAGGAGGGAAAGGGAGGGCCCTTTGCTCTGACCTCCAGACACTCTATCAGTGGGGCTATGTGCCACAGGAATTCCCCAGTCCCCATACACAGGCTTATAGCTGGACTACACATAGGTTCATTAAGCCTTCAGCACATCATCCCAACAAAGGGACATCTCCATTTTTATTTTGCTATCCATCACATTAGAAGTTGCCTTTGACTTAGCTTGTGACTGAAACAAAATATCCCTATTTCTTTCTTCAGCAGCTTACAAGTTGAAAGGTGTATCAAATGGGAACACAATGTCACAGTTGAAACATTTATTTTCCCCAGAAAACAATCTTCAGGCAGTGGAACTGACCGATATTTTTCATTAATGCTTGAGGGCAAATCAAGGACAGATTAAAAAAAAAAAAAAAAAACCTGTAGTATGCGGTGTTTCCAACTTTTTTCCCCTCCAGTCAAAAAGGTGCTTTTAAAATGTAAAATATATTTTCTACTATGAAGACTGTTTTAAAAACAGAATTTGGTATGAAAAGTAAGTGTTTTAAGATATGTGTTCTCTTCGCAGACTGCAGGGTAAGCCAACTCCTCAGCCTGGGTTATTAAAATGATAGGATCAAAGATCCCCAGGGCACCTGGGTGGCTCAATTGGTTAAGAATCGGCTTCTTTTTTTTTTTTTTTTTTTTTTAATGTTTATTTATTCTTGAGAGAGAGAGAGACACACACACAGAGCATAAGTGGGGGAGGGTCAGAGAGAGAGAGACAGACAGACAGACAGACAGGATCCGAAGCAGGCTCCAGGCTCTGAGCTGTCAGCAAAGAGCCCAACGCGGGTCTTGAACTCAGGAACTGTGAGATCATGGCCTGATCTGAAGTCAGATCCTTAACCGACTGAACCACCCAGGCACCTCAAGAATCTGCTTCTTAATTTCAGCTCAGATCATAATCTCATGGTTCATGAGTTTGAGCCCCATTTCAGGCTCCGTGCCAACAGTGCAGAGCCTGCTTGGGATTTGCTTTCTCTCTCTCTCTCTCTCTCTCTCTCTCTCTCTCTCTCTCCTCTCTCTCTCTCTCTCTCTCTCTCTCTTTCTCTTTCTCTCTCTCTCTCTCCCCATGCTAACAGTGCAGAGCCTGTTTGGGATTCACTTTCTCTCTATCGCTCTCTCTGTGTGCCCCTCCCCTGCTCCTGAACAGTCTCTTTCTCTCTCTCTCTCTCTCTCTCTCTCTCTCTCTCTCTCTGAAATAAATAAACATTAAAAAAAAAAAGATTCTCAATCCCATTAAATTTAGGAGACATTGGGGTAGAAAATAATTGCAGTGTCTTCATTTAATGGCACAGAAAATGCATTTAAAAATTATTATTAATGACAACTTTCTTCTGCCATGACATAAAGACATATATGATCACTTCATGACAGAGAACTAGAACCATTATGTTAACAACAAATACAGAAACTAGGGATTGTTGAAGAAATACAAGATGGTTAAACAACACTGAGGCTCCAAGTATGGCCTTCTAGAGCACTGAAGCAATAGTATGCTAAGATCATCTGGTTGTCCTGAAAAGGGTTATATTTATAACAGTTGTGTTCAATTTGACAAACAGCATGTAATCTCCTCTGTAAAAAGGAATAAAATACCCATTTAGTGGAGATGAATTATTCTTTTACACTATTCAGCTCCATTTTAATAATATATGTCCTGTCTTCCCTTGTACTAAGTTATATTATAGTGACCTGAATAAGTTATAAACTCTCCAGAATTGGCTTTTCTCATGTGCACGATCAAGATGATGCCAGGGACTGTGTCTATGTCTCTTGATATCTCTCCTGCCTGTGAACAGGGCCTTACACCAAGTGGGTACTCAATAACATTTGGCTGAGTTAATGATTAAATGAACGGCTTCTTAAATCAGTTGCAGTCATGAAAATACAACAATCATTCACTGGAATGCACATTATAGAATTATTTAACCTTGGAGTTATGAAGAATTGTACAGGAGAGCTCATTAAACTCACATTCAATTTAAGAATACCTTCTTCTTCTCTGAAGCTTGTTCATCTAAAATCTCAGTTTAAAAATCCCAGCGATTGGGAGTTTGCTGTTCCATTTTCATTCAGGTCTATTTATTACTCTCTTCTGTTGAGTCACAAGCTGCTTCATTTCAACTTGCATCCTAGCTCTGTCCCTTGGATAACACAGCACGAGTAAATTGCCTTTTCGTCCTGACAACACCTCAAATTTTTTAAGACTACCAAAATTGTCTTACTTACTCGTTTCTGGTTTAACATTCCCACCTCTCTCATCTTTTTATTATTTTCTGGTTTCCAGGTCCAGTATCTAAGTCTTTTATGATTTCTGGACACTTGCCATATCCACTTGCCACTGGATATGCTCTAGTTTTTCAATCACCTTCTATAAATGTGGAACTCAAAATGAATAAAATTAAAATGTAGTTTCACTGCTTTTAAGAATTTCTCTTCTTCATTTTCAGTTTGGTGATATGCACCTAGATGTGGTTTTTCATTGTAATTTACCTCCTAGGAGTCTGAAGATTCTTGGATCTGTGTCTTAAATCACCAGTTTTTGAAAATTTTCCTAGATCTGTCTCTTTCTCTTGCTCTTCACTTTCTAGAACCCTAAATTATATGTATGTTAGACACATATCACATATTTTTTATATCCTTCTTCATTTCCCTCTGGGATTTTATCTAGATATTTTTAGTCATTTATCTTCCAGTTCACTAATCCCCTCTTCTGACAGAACTAATCTGCTATTAACTCATCCACTGAATCTTCGATTCTCACTCACAACATCTTTTGGATTCTGGGACTCTGGGAAAATTCTACATTTTCCCTCTATTTTCTTGAAAATATTTGTCATCGTTATTTAGAGGTTCCCACCTGATAACCACAATACCTAAATCATCCTTTGGGTTTCTGTCTATAGAATTTTGTTTTCACTTTCAGTCATCTGGATTTGTTTTTTGCACATGCTGGGTAATTTTTTTAAATATTTATTTATTTGAGAGAGAGAGGGAGAGAGCATCAGTGGGGGAGGGACAGAGAGAATCCCAAGTAGGCCCTGCCCATCAGCACATGGTGCTCAACCCCACAAACTGTGAGATCATGACCTGAGCCAAGATCAAGAGTCAGAGGCTTAACTGACTGAGCCACCCAGGCACTCCATGAACATGCTGGGTAATTTTAAATTACTATTAGATATCATATATAAAATATTGCTCTGTTTGATGTGATTTCCAAGCAGAATTTTATTTTATTCTGGAAGGCAGGTAGAGTATTGGCATGTCCATTTAAGCGTGGGTTTTGGGTTTTGTTAGTGCTGATTTTGTTTCCAGTTTGTCTTTATTCTTAGATCATAGTACTTCTGGGATCAAGACTGCAAGCCTGTGGAATTTACAAAGACTACTCCACTTTCTTGGGCCCTAACCTCTAACTGCTCTCTCCCCAAGACCACCAGACTGTCAATATCTTTACTAAGCTCTCTGGTCTTCCTGGAACAGATTTCTACTTGATTTCTAGGAGTTTCACCCTACACATGTATAGCTTAGAAACTGGAAAATGCTTTCAGAGGAAATAACATACATCATTTGCAGTTCAGTTCTCAAAGATTTCTTCCTCGCATCAAGTCCTGATCTATGTGGTAGCCCTGAATGCTAAATTCTCTCTCGAGTGCAGCAAAACTGTTACAAGCCTCTGGCTGGGGCTTGCTCCTTGGTCTCTCTTCTCTTTGCTGAAAATTGACAGGTTCTGTGATGGAAAAGTAGAACAATTGTTGGGATCATCACAGTGGTCTGTTTCCTCCAGATGTTGGCCCAAGTCCTGTCTGCTCTGGGTTTTCACCCTTGTCTTCATTTTAATGTTACTTTAATTGTGCAGCATGCCATGAGGTTATCATAGTTCAAAAATGTTTACTGAATATTTACTAAATCCTAAGCTCTGCACTAAACAATCCACAAAGAGGATTACAATACAGTGTCCTCCCACTCTTGCTTTTATTTAACATAGAGAGTAAGGTTAGGTGTGTGAGGTGATAGCTGATGAGTCAAAGGAAGCACTTATTCTTGACAGATCCACTTTTTTGTAGGTTTCTAATTAGAAACAATTTTAGTTTTTACTTCTGATTAAAAGGGTGATTCATATTCATTGTGTATTTTAAATATCAGAAAATGAATAAAACTATGAAGAAAAAACTAGAAACTACTTCTCGATTCCTACTAGGAGGTAGCCACTGTTTTATTGTCTAAGCATCAAGACTCTTACAGATAGATGGATAAAAAGAAGGAGGGATGGAAGGAAGAGAAAAAGAAAGGGTAGGAGGATGAAAGAAACAAAGGGTAGCCATCAGCACCTACGATGTGTTAAAAATACTAACAGTGGAAAGGATTATCTACGAAGCATGGGTGCATGAGAAATGCAGTTGGCTGAAAACTGAGGGAAGAACCTTGGGAAAGCTGGGGAGAAGTGAGGGTGAAGTAGAAAGAAAAGAAGAAACTATCAAGATGCTCCATGAGCATCAGAATTTCAGGAAAGAGGACATGAGCAGAAGACTCGAGTATAGCAAAGACTACTTATAAGTACCACCTGTATTTGACCCTTGTTAATACCAGCATTGGTGGCTTCAATGGAAATATTTTGAGCAGGGCAGTGATGGCAAACTAGACTTGAGAGAGGTAAGAGGAAATCAGACAGCAGAAATGAAAGACATCAACCATCAATTATTCTCCGTCATATCTGGACATGGGAGGAAAGAGATAAAGCAGTTGGTAAAAGCCAAAACAGTTTTTTATTTCTAACTCTGGGAGAGACTTGAGCATGTTTAAAGACTGAAGACAAGGAACAATCGGAAGGCAGAAACTGAAAATGCATGAGACAGAAAACAAAGCCCATCAATGAGATCCTTTCTTTGGATGTTATCATTGAGAATACAATTATCCCTGACTTTATTTTTAATGTATTATTTTTTTTTGGTAGCCACATTTCATTGCAGGTGCACATCAAACTTAACCCTAAATAAAATTACCACATCTTTTCAGAAGAACTGCTACTAAGTCAGGCCTTTTCTTATCTATGTCCAGGTAGGCTTGTATTCTTTCTCCTGTACTTAGACACAGCACCATTAAATTCCATCTTTTCCATCTAGTACTTTCATTCAAGAACTATTTAATCAGTGCTTCCTGTAGGCAAAGCATGATGCTTGGCATTGCAGTACATAGTAGTGAACAAAATAGACACTATTCCTGCCCTCCTAGAGCTTATACTCTAGATGCTTACAGAATGGTGTATGTTCCCCTCAGACCACCCTCAGATGAGGGTCCAAAATATGGAAGCTCTTCAGTCAACAGCTGTGGAAACCTGTGGCAACTTTCCATCTTCCAATGAAGAAAGAAGTCATGGTCTCTTCTACCATTGCCCGAGAATAGGTTTCTAGCAGATTTTCAGGTAATAAGACTAGAAAATAAACATTCACTAAAGTGACAGATATATTGTGCCAACAAAATTTAGTGAAATAAATGTTTAAACGGTTACATTTATAGGTGCTTAAAATGATCTCTGTAATACAAGTTATCACTTAGATTAATATTTATTTTCTCTCAAATACATTAGTTTTTAGACTGAATTCACCAAATCAAACAATTATTTTAGCCTAAAATAGAAAGCTATTCTTTCATCTAATTAGGAAGCTCATGAAGAAGGACTATCAACAGATTTTATTTTGTAAAACAACCTATGTACTACACAGAGGAAACAATCTATCTAAACATCCACTCTTGGGGACAAACTATGTGTTCCATGAAGAAGTTTTAGAAGATTCTGAGCGAGGGGCAGGTATCATTATCTCCTCCAGTATCGATGATAACAGACTACATCTGTAATACAGCTGTTACTGTACAGCCTTAGTGAGTCCCTTTTTGGATAACCATCTCAGAAAAATTACAAATCAGAGACACATATTAACCCCATTACTTCTTTAAAATCTACCATGAACATTTATTATTGGCATTTTTACAGAGATTCCATTAATTTAAAAAAAGTATAGGGGCGCCTGGGTGGCGCAGTCGGTTAAGCGTCCGACTTCAGCCAGGTCACGATCTCACGGTCCGTGAGTCCGAGCCCCGCGTCGGGCTCTGGGCTGATGGCTCGGAGCCTGGAGCCTGTTTCCGATTCTGTGTCTCCCTCTCTCTCTGTCCCTCCCCCGTTCATGCTCTGTCTCTCTCTGTCCCAAAAATAAAATAAACGTTGAAAAAAAAATTAAAAAAAAAAAAAGTATTTTTATAAGGGTAAAATGGAAAATTCTACTCCTCTTTTTCATTATTTCCATACTCTTAGTGACCTCTAACAGAGAGCTCTATTTAAGCATTATAAACTCCTAAACTGAGTTTCTGAATTCTTTTCTTTCATGAAAATTATTGAGAATGGTCAACTAGAACTACACTCAGGAGGTCAGTCTTTTTGGTGGGTAGAAGTAAGTCTACATATTTAACTAAACGTTGGTATACATGTCACAGCTGGAGACTTTTCTATTTTGGAAATATTGTCATTAAAAACAATTGTACAGTTGCACAGAAGTTGCAGCAGGGTATGTATGGCTATGACATTTATACAATTCCAAGCATTTGCCATGGATGTTACACGAATCATATTCTCCTTAGTTTGAATTTTTGCCGCTTGGAAACATGACAGGAGCAGCAGTCAAAATCATAGGTAAAATAATACAAAGAGTAATTTTCTCCTACCATTCACCTAAAAATGTTTCCTTATCCAAATTATAAGTTAATTAAGCCCATGTAATCTATATTCTATTAAGTTCCCAGGCTAAATTAATTTTACAAAGGCAGTTAAAAAAATACCCAGGAAACTAACACTGAATTCCAGGGTAGAAGCTGCGACTCTCTGGAGTTTGGTACCTCGCTTTCACCAAAACTTCAAATATGATCACTTTCAAAATGAGGATGCAAGATGTATAATCACAAAATGTGCACTTTACATTGCCCCTCCAAAGCCAGGACTAACAAAGACCCATATTAAAAGGGGAAGGGAAGTATTTGAACTATTTTAGGCAACCATTGGATAAATACAATATAATGAGGTACATGACTTAACCTATCTGAGCTTCAACGCCTTGCTTATAAAAAGTGGATTACAATATACCACACAGAATTGTTATGAGGATTAAATGAATTAATGCATAGAAGGCATTTACAACAGCGCTGGGGACAGATTCTAAGACATTAAACTAAGCAGTATTACTTCATCTTATTGGGTTGCTGGGGAGCTCCTTTTATTTTTTTAAATAATTTTTTTAATTATTTTTAATTCTTTAAATTTATTTTTGAGAGAGACAGAGACAGAGCCCAAGTGAGGGAGGGGCAGACACAGAAGGAGACACAGAAGTCAAAGCAGGCTCCAGGCTCTGAGCTATCAGCACAGAGTCTGATGCAGAGCTCAAACCCACAAACCATGAGACCATGACCTGAGCCAAAGTCGGACACTTAACTGACTGAGCCATCCAGGTGCCCCTGGGGAGCTCTTCCTTAAACATAAGACATGTTGGTAAAGATCTGTCAAATGTTGATGGCAACACTAAACATATTTACTCTTTGAAATTAAGGAAATAATAGTTTCCTTAATAATAATAATAGGTACACATCTGTACCTAGATAAAAACCATCTAAGTTTGAAATTAAATGCCCTAGATGGTTCAGGGAATTGTGTGCATATATATTCAGAAATCCAGGGGCACCTGGGTGGATCAGTTGGTTGGGCAGCCAACTTCAGCTCAGGTCAAGATCTTGCGGTCTGCCCCCCCCCCCGGCCCCTCCCCACTCATGTTCTGTCTCACTCTCTCAAAAATAAATGTTAAAAAGATTTTTTTAATTTAGAAATCTGAAAAATCAAGGGAGATAGATCCTGAAAAGGATTTAATGAAGACAAGGCCAACGCATATATTTCTATGATCAAAATAAATGTAGAAAACTGACCACGATAAGGGTTATTCAATATAAATCACTGTTTCTAGGGTCTCTAGCACATGAGGGTTGGGGATGAGGGCTGGTGCTTTCAAGGCTGCGGAGCCTTCCACATAATTTGAGGCTAACAGGGCATAGTAACGGGAGAAGAGCTATAGAAGCATATAGCCGTGCATCCAACAGTAGCTTTTGATTGATTACAAGCCCCTCTGCACTGATTTATAGGCAGAGATCTTCTCGTTTTTATCCTACAAGTCAATTACTAGTATATTATAGTTTTAACTTTTTTTAATGTTTATTTTGAGAAGGAGAGACAGAATCCAAAGCAGGCTTCAGGCTATGAGCTGTCAGAATGGAGCCTGATGCCGGGCTCTAACTCACAGACTGCAAGATCGTGATTTAAGCCAAAGTCGGCGCTTAACCAACTGGGCCACCTAAACGTCCCAAGATAGTTACAGTTTTAAAGAAATGCATTAGGTCTATTTTTTTAGGTGATAAAGACATTTATTCCTTATTTAATATGAAATTTGATGATAGATTTTTTTTTGTCTTCTAAAAAGTAGTGTATAATTAACATACAGCATTAATTTCAGGTGTACCATACAAGGATTAATAAGCAATTCTATACACTTCTTTTTTTGGAAGAAAAAAATTATTTTATTTTATTCCTGAAGATTTCATTTAAATTCAAGTTAATTAACATATAGTGTAGTATTGATTTCAGGAGTAGAATTTAGTGATTCATCACTTACATATAACACCCAGTGCTCATGACAAGTGCTCTCCTTTAATGCCCATCACCCATTTAGCCCATCCCCCCACCCAAGATCCCTCCAGCAGCCCTCAGTTTATTCTCTATAGTTAAGAGTCTCTTATGGTTTGCCTCCCCCTCTGTTTTTATCTTATTTTATTTTTCCTTCCCTTCTCCTATGTTCATCTGTTTTGTTTCTTAAATTCCATATATGAATGAAATTATACGGCATTTGACTTTGTCTTATTTTGCTTAGCATAGTACACTCTAGTTCCATCCACATTCTTCCAAAAGGCAAGATTTCATTCTTTTTGATGGCTGACTAATATTCCATTGTATGTATATACCACATCTTCTTTATCCACTCATCAGTCAATGGACATTTGGGCTCTTTCCATCATTTGGCTATTGTTGATAGTGCCGCTATAAATATCTGGGTGCTGTGCCCCTTCAAATCAGTATTTTTGACTGGTATTATAAATGCTCAGTTTTAGGGGCACCTGGGTGGCTCAGCTGGTTAAGCGTCCAACTTCAGCCAGGTCATGATCTCCTGGTTCACTGGTTAGAGCCTCGTGTAGGGCTCTGTGCTGACAGCTCAGAGCCTGGAGCCTGCTTCAGATTCTGTGTCTCCCTCTCTCTCTGCCCCTCCCCAACTCACGTTCTGTGTCTCTCTCAAAAAGTAAGTGAACATTTAAATAAGTAAATAAATAAATACTCAGTTTCACCAAGAAATAAAAGCTTTCCCTCTTGGATTTTACAACCTTCACAGCTCCTGACCTTGTCTTCTTTCCTTCTTTCTTACCACCTTCATGTTCTTCTCATCCTCCAGTTTGCCTTAGCACTAAAGTTTCCTCTCTAAGTCCACTGTATTTTACTATGTTTCTTTCCTATGAACTCATCTCTAATGAATTTAAGCATCATCTTAATTGTTATACACAAATCCTTATCTCTAGCCCTACCATCATCCCTACTCCAGTTCTGTTTCCAGGGACTGACAGAAGAAAATCTACTTTAGTATGCTTCCATTACATCATACTCATCTACATACACTTCTCTATTACAATTAATTCATACCAGAGGTATTTTCTTCCACTTCCCTGATATTGAGCTCTTCCCCACAATTTGTACCTCCAAATATATTTTCTTTGTGTCAGTTAAGACTTTTTTTTTACGTTGCAAGTAACGACAGAGCCAATCCAAACTCATTTTATTAAGGGAACTCATTGGGTTAGGCAAATTAAAATCCAGACTTAGTTTTGATTTGATTCGAGGTTTTATCCAGTGCCTTAAGCCACATTACCAAGAATCTGATTTCACTCTACTTCCCTGTTCTATCTTCCACAGAATGAGTTCCATCTGCCCCTCTATAATGTGGCTGTTAAAACAACATCATACCCATCCTCATGGGAGCAATGTGGCTGCATTAGCTCTAGGTCCCCAATTCACACATCACACTCCCCACAGCAGAATTTTGCATCTGTTTTGACAGTCTTCGCATGAATCCTGGGATTACATCTCTCTTGGTCTGATTTAGGTTACATGTACACCCCTAAATCAATCACTGAAATCAAAGATGGGTCTGCTAAGTCAGAGGTTGTTTCAAGTTTCCCCACAGCACAAGACTCAGAATGGAAGCACATAAATCCTTCAAAGGAAAATCAGGCTACTGTGTTGAGAGAAAAGGAAATAGGTGCTGGGAAGAGAACAACACATGTCTGAGACATGTTCCAATCCAATTACAAACTCCAAGCACAGATCATGTACAAATCCTAATCTTCCTTTCTATAAACTTCTCCTCCATTCCCACAATATTCAACGCTGCGGAAGATCCATTAGTCAATTCCTAATACATAGGTTGGGATTTACTGGATTGATCAATATCCAACCTGCAGACAATTTTGGATCAAATGGTTTATGTAAATCTATCTAGGACCATACTTAGATAGTTGGAGGAACAAGGTAATAGAAGAGTGTGTGTCGATCCACCCATCTTTTCCACCTCCACAAATAGAGGGAGGATGCTCAACACAATGCACATCTAGAATATAATTTGAAAACAGTATATACTACCATGCCTGTATTGTAGCTTGGAACTTTGAGAATTATGACCTCATTATGTCTATGCCTTGATTTCCTCCCTATGCCTTCTATATATTTTAAATAAATGCATGTGTCCTTAGTAGACAGGACACATATTTCAAAGAGTAAATCATGTGTTATTATTTTATTAGCTCCAGAGTTCAGCAAAAGACCATGGTGCAGAGGCAGTCCCAAATATCTATTTGTTAAATAACAGTAATTATTGTATTCTTTAATTAGTAAAAACAGAAAGCAAAGAGTACCATCTGACATTGCATTATTCATAGTAAATGTAGCTGAAGTGGTCAAATATCTTGATCACTGGGAGATATTCTTTGTATCTCCTAGGACGTCCTAGTTTAAGCAGCCTTAATCTTATACCATAATAATCAAATGGATGTGGCTATGCCTAGGGAGCTTCACAGAACTGAGAAAACTGGGAAAAAATATCTTACGGGTGAGATGTGAGGCTCAAAAGAGGTTCAAGGGCAGTGAGACAGTGCTGAAGAGTTCGGAGTGCTTTAAACTGGGAAAAACATTCTGTCGCTGTGATTGATCTATAGTCCACTCTTCACGAATTCACACATAAATCCCAAAGTGCGGGTGCAGGTGACTGGGAGGCTGGCGGCTTCAATAAAAAAACAAGTAACAATGAAAAGGGCTGGCTTTGGGTTTGACAGCTTTGGCAAGAACAAATACAGCAGCTTCATGGGCACAGGTTGTCTTGGTGAGAACACTGGCTCTCTGAACCAGGTCTGTGGACTTTTAGAGAATGTACTGGACATCAGCAGCAGGAAAGGCAGAAAATGTCAGACAACACAGGATAGATTAGAGGACTGCACTGGAGCATGTAATGTAGAATCTCCCCAGGAACTCCCAAACTATCTGGAGAGAAACTGAAGAGCCTGGATGTCTCACAGATGAGTTTGGACAGAGCTCAAGCAACACGATATTCCTGCTCTTATTGTGGTCTTTTGTGAAGCTACTCAGGTTAAGGCCTAGGGAAACACTGATTGTGTCTCAAAATTAGAAACTGAGTTGTGAAAAGTTATGTGCCCGATAACCATATTAATATGACAACATGTTTTTCAGTTTTGTGTCCACAGAATCCATTTGTCATCATCAGGATTGCCAGGTGTTGACTATTGATTCAGGCTATATTTTAGGCCCTATCTAGCAAAGTGAAAAAAATTTAAAAAGCAGTCATATAACTTCCATTTATATCACTTACACAGTTTCTTTCATGTAACAGGATGCACCAAAACTAGACCATTTTATTCCTGAAGACTTGACAACTAGTGTATCGTGAGTGTGTACTTTTTTTTCCTCTCGTCTCTCTCTATACTATGGTGTTTTCACATCTTTAAAAATCTTTATGGCTGAGGAGAGACTGCCCCTCCCTGGGCTAGCCATTTCTTAGAGACAGCAAAGGCTCAGCCAGAGCATGCCTTTCATATGCAAACTAATCCGGAGCTATATCTCCTCTATCTGGCCACTGCACCCTGGAGGCATCATTCCTCCACCTTAATCTTCCCTGGGCCAGGAACCAGACAACATAGGACCGGCTGAAGAATGAGGGCCAATAATTATTTCTACCATAAAAACACAGTCAAGCAAATGAAAATTACCAAGTGAAAGATGCATTATTAAAAACAAACTTAAATGCTGCCATAGACTAAATGTGTTTCCATCACCCCCAAATTCATATGTTGAAGCCTAATCCCCAGTGTGACAGTATCTGGAGATGGGGCCTTTGGGAGATGATTAGGTAATGAGGGTGGAGGTCTCCTAAGTGGGTTTAGTGTTCTGATAAAGGACACCCAGAGAGCTCAGTTGACCTTTTTGCCATATGAGGACACAGCCAAAAGACAGCCACCTATAAACCAGGAAGTGGGCCTTCACCAGACGCCAAAATCAGCAGGCACTTTGCTTTTGTACTCCTAGCCTCTAGAACTGTGAGAAATAAATTTCTGTTGTTCAAAATTCACCCAACCTACAGTATTTAGTCATAGTAGCCCAGAATGAACTAAAACATATATTTCCCCTCCAGCTGGTAGTCTAATGTGTATGGAGCACACCTGTAACCTTGGGTGCTAATGTGCACTAATGTGCTATAAACATTAATCACACAAAGTAATAATTGTCTTACATGCATTTATTGTTAAGTATGAAGGGTCTCATGAGTCTTACATTGCTAGAGCAGACGGGAGTTTTCAAGTGTTCTATTACTCAGAGTGAGAGTTCACAAGTACTCCATTGATTAGTTAATCACACTAGTCAATGATTACACCAGTTGAAACAGTGGAGAAGAAGAAATAGCAGAATATATTTATTCCATTGTGAGGCATAATTGAAAGTTTGTAATAAAGTGAAAATTTTCCAGTAGACAAATCAGAACTACTAAGAACTTCTTTGTAAGAAGTAAAAGGCTTTCCTTTAAGTCACCAACAATACTGACAGCTAAGTATGATATTCCCTATAGCTTGGCCATCATGGTATTTCAGCAGTCTAATTTCCCTAAGTATATGATCTTGCCCCAAAGGTAGTCATATAGCAAAAGAAGTAGACACTTTCCTGCTCTGGCTATTTATTTAAAAGTTAAATATGGCACTAAATCTAAGCAAGTAATTAAAGCTTATAGACCACTTCATGAAAGAATGCAGACTTAATTTGTTAATCCTCAAAGAAAAAAGACTGAAAAGAAGTCAAGTGACTGGAATAATTTAAGGACTGAAGAATCTAGAAATGGAAGTTTCTTCAGACCTGTAACTGTAAAAAAAATGCACCAGCTGTTGACATGAAGAGGGGTGCCACAATGCAATTCAAGAATTAATCTGAAGAGGAAACCTGGGACCTATTATCTGCTGATACCTTGTCTCTTAAAAAAAATTAAAAATAAGCAAAAGCTTGTTACAATACTGAAATATGTCACATCACTGTCTAAATTCATCAGAGACAGATGGCTGATTTGACTAAACCAACCTTGTTTACAACAGAACAGATCCATTGATCCTGTGCCAAAGAATTGTGGTTTAAACTTCCCCCTATTTTGGCTACCACATTAATTCTAGGGTTCGCTGAGTCTCAAAAGAACAGGATTAAGATTTCAACATAGTCCTTAACGATTAAAACAACTCAATGAGTTCATACTAATAAATATTTAGGAACCAGACTTCCCAAGGACAACATAATGAATAATAACCATGTACAGCACAGGTGGGCAGTTTTATATCCTAATGCATTATTTATATGATAGGAAAAAATACCATTAAATGAAAAACACTGTTACCAGCACTGATGTTTAAGACAATACAGATTCAGATAAATAGGTCTTCTGTGTGTTTATATTTGCAATTTAAATTACAATGTTAGACTGTTTCATGTCCTAATTACTTAAAAGAGGCAGTAGTTAAATAAAAGTAGGATATTTTGAATCTGTGCTAGCATCTTTTATCCATATGCAAATGTATGCCTTGGATATACATGGCTTATTGATGAAATAAAATTATTGGGCACTTCTCCACTGTTTCATTAAAGTTTGACAGCTTGATTGGCATGATATTTTAAATTTGTGAGTTAATTTTTTTCTCCAATTAGCAGAATCTGGACAGTAAACTATCCTACAAGTGTTCAGTAGCATCTAAGAAGTTGACTTCTTATTCAACTGCCAGGTGATTCAGTAAATTATTGTTCTAGAACAGGAAGTGGTAAATCAAAGGGTCTAATTCTTGTAAAAAAAACTAAGTGGTCTCAGATATTACCTTTTTCATTAAGGTTTAGTGTTATAACATGTAAAGACAGCAATGCAGTATCTCTAGACTGAGATCTTTAATGGAAGGGTTGTTTGCCATCAAAACATCTCTAAGTCTCAGCCACAGGCATACTTGACCTTTCTATTACATTTCTACTCTGTCACTTCCATCATCACCTTATTACATCGTGATGTGTGATTGTGTGTGTGTGTGTGTGTGTGTGTGTGTGTGTGTGTGTGTTTCTCCCTCTCTCTCTCTCCCCCCAACCTCATAGGACTCTAAGTTATCTGAAAGGTAAAAATTCCCATTCCACTCTGTGTGATTATCACAGCAATTACCCAGCATTTATCTAGTGCCAGCACTTACCTGACACTCAATGAATACATACAGTTGACCTTGAACAATGCAAGGGTTAGGGACACTGGCATCCCCACATAGTCAAAAATCCACATATAGCTTTTGATCCCCCAAAACTTTACTAATAGCCTACTGTTGACCAGAAGCCTTACTGATACTATAAACAGTTAATTAACATACTCTTTGTATGATATATGTATTACACACTGCGCTCTCACAATAGAGAAAAAAAATGTTACTATGAAAACGTAAGGAATAGAAAACACATTTATAGTATGTACTATAAAAACTCACATACAGGGCCACCTGGGTGGCTCAGTCAATTAGGCATCCAACTCTTGGTTTCAGTTCAGGTCATGATCTCACGGTTTGTGGGTTTGAGCCCCGCATTGGGCTCCGCACTGATAGTGCAAAGCCTGCTTGGGATTCTCTCTCCCTTTCTCTCTATCCCTCCCCCACCCATGCTCTCTCTGTCTCTCTCTCTCTCTCTCTCAAATAAATAAAAAATAAAATCCACATACAAGTGGATCCATGCAGTTCAAGGGTCAACTGCACATTGAATAAATCGATCACTGTAAGTTTCAGTGAAAGTGGCACAGTTGCTTTGCATGTAAAAACTGCTCCATAAATGTGCATGGCCCTGAATTAAACCATCACTGTTTATCCCTTATTAAGTGCACAACACTTTGCTAGTTGAGAGTGCTTTGCATTTATGTCAGTTGCCTCTCTTACTCCACCTGTCATGCTAGTATCACTCTTGACTTCTCTGATAAATGCAACTCAAACAACACTTTGGCTGAGTTTTTCAACTTAATGCATCCTTGAGAATACTGAAAAAAAGAAACATGTGTCTGTAAGTTTCAGAATTAATTTCTTGCTCTTACCACCTGTACCATTCAGGGTCTAATCAGGAGTTAGAAACCATGTGATTTGAACAGGCGAAGTGTAAGAGAATTACTAAATAGAGCAAAGAAAAATTAAATCATTTTAAAATTATCAACAAAAAATTATCACATATAACTTAACTATAAAGGTGTCACAAGATATCTAAAGAAAACTCTAGAGCTGAGGGACTATACCCAAGGAAGTTATAATTTGGACAGGTGGGGAGATCTCCCCATGTCTAGAATTCAGATTATCAATACAGAAGGTATGATTACAGCCCACTGGATAGTGAAGTCTGCTGAGCTGTCCAGACAAGAGTTGGTCTACAGTTGATAGGGAAGCAGGAAACACCTCTTGGGGTGCAGACAGGTAGGTATACAGATGGTGTCAAAGCACTAGAAGCCTGCTCACCAGCAGATCAGCAGGAAACCCACTGTATATAGGATCCCACTAGGAAAGCCACAGCAGTGTCACATCAGACTGCATGCTCTGGGTACACGGTTGAAGCAGAGTGCCACTGCACATTCCTAAACTGGCATTCTTGCTGTAGAAGAAGTAGCAAAACAGATTCACAGGAGAGCCAGAAAGGGAACACTCTTCCTTCTGCAATTTTGCTTTAGCGCCCTCTACTGACAAAGCTTAATGTTGAGATTCCTGCAAAGGAAAAAAGCGTTTATAGGGTCTAACTCCACTATAGCACAGCAGGTAATTAAGGGTAAGTTTGGAACTCTGAGGCAATGAATCACTATCTGGAACATCACTCAACAAAAGAGGAATTCACTCTCAACAAAAACCTCATATCATTCTGATTCTTTTATGTTTTGGACTTATCTGCATCCTCTCTTCCAATCAATCTATTGCCGCATGGCATATTTAGGTGGTTGAAAGGGCATACGTTACCCTTATTTATATTTGAGAGAATTGAGGGATATTTAGACAAAGTAAATCATATCCAGCTTCATGGTGTACCTTAGAGCCGGTCTAGCATAAACTCACTTCCTTTAGGGCCTAATATTTATGGTCATATAGTTCATACTCAGAATGAAAGCCAGGATACTAACAATCACACCATTCCAGATCCAAATCCTTGTTACTCTCCCAGTGGTTCATTACATGCCTCCCACTCTAGCCTCTTCAAGGTTCCTTTAACACACTAACAAATTCATTCAGGGCAACTTCCCTTGGTTCTTCCCTCTGTCTGAAGCACTTTTCTTGCAAAGAGCCACAGGGGTTGTTCACTCACTTTCTTCAGGTTCTTAGCAATGTCACCTTCTCAGTAAGACTTTCCTTAACTACCCTACTTAAAACAGCAACCCACTAATGCCTCTTGTCTACTTTCCTGCTTTATTTTTCTCCTTAGCATTTACCACCAACACACTATACACTTTAGCTGACTGTTTTGGTAATTGCCTGCCACTCACATTAGAATAGAACCTCTAAGAAAGAACTTTTCTGGTGTCTTCACTGCACTGTATTATAAATACCAGATTAATATCTAACACATGCCTGGTGATCAATAAATACACGTGGAATGAATGACTTTTATTCTGCAACGTAAGCACAGATGATTGTTCGCTCCTTACTTTAGAGGTTAAAAAATCCTGAAGGGCACACATATGTCAAGCAGGTAATATAAATGAAGCTGGCTGAGGTGAGTAGCTGGGGCAAAGTGAGGACTGTATACCCTATCTGAAGGGAGTAGCTATTCATCATCTCTACTGGAAACTGTACCAAACACAAAAATCAGAACCAGCCTTGCCAGTTTCAGACTTTACAAAAGGGGCATAATCTCTTAGTTTGTAAATATAGGTGCGAATTCATTTTAAGAACAAAAGAAACCAGAGATAAGACCCAAACACTTTGAAGATAAGCAAAATATACCTGGTGGCAAAATGCAGCCATAGCAGTTGGGAGACCACATGATTTCCCCCACTGATACATTATGGAAATTCCATGTTTGATCTCTAAATTCACTCTTTCTGCACTTATGCTCAAACTCTTAATGTATCAATTCTCTCTTTTCAAATACGTTTTACCCCCATAAAGGCATCATTGTCTCTCCCTCTGCCCTCTTTTTATCCTTGATTCTTTCAGTATTTTCTGCCAGTAGCCTACACCTAGTAAATTTTCAGAAGAAACGTCTGATTTGGAATTAAAAAAAAAAAAAAAGAATTGAGTTATAGCTCTACCTCTTGATTGCTATAAGAACTTAGATAAATTTCTACCTCTCCAATCTTTAATTTTCTCACAGCATTTGAATTCCCATGGAAACCCAGCCATTTTGTTCTGAAGCCTTTCCATCACTTTCCAATATAATCCTTTAGTTGTTGCCCCCAGCCACTGGCTGCTTTCCCCCTGAGGAGCCTAAGTCCAATTTTTCCTTAATAAGGAGAATCACAGAAAGCTTGTCCTCTTATAAAAGTCAAATACCTGGCACTATAACTCCATTCCACCACACAACATTGAGGTTTATTGAACTATTCTCTCAATTCATTATCATCTACTTTCCTTAGCACCTAACACACAAGAACTAAACAGAGAGAGACAGACAAGAGAGAGAAGGGGCAGGGGAGAAGAAACTGTAATTATTTTCTTACAAGGTATCTCCTTTTAAAGGCAAACGAATTGACTCCATCGTCTTGAACTACTACTTGTATTCCAAGGTTCTGTGACTCTATAATAATTAATTGAGAGGAAAGAATATTTTACAGGGCCAAAATATTTATTTTCAACAAAGTAGTTGTTTCCCCTTAAGAGTCCATGGAAGGGTATTCTGTTCACAATATCTTTTGTTATTAGGCCTCTAGCAGACATTGAAAACCTCATGCTTATTTCTGAAAAGATGTGTAAGTAGCAAATTCTCCATGGGTTTTGAAAAAAAAACCTCGGAGAAGTAAATTTGATTAGACTACCAGCACACGAGGGAAGTCAGAGGTTGATTACAAAAGGTCTAGCTGATGTTTTTTCAGCTTTCCTTTAACCTTGGCGAGATTTCATGTTCTTGCTGCTAAATTCAGAATCACCACTTATTACGGCTTTTGACTTTAGTATAGTTTAAGAGGGACGTGGTGTAAAATCATGCCTAGGCTGAAGACATAATATCATTTAGGCTTTGTTTAACAATAGTATATTTGTGTTGACACAAAAGGTTTAAGAAAAGTTGTTATCTATCTATAAGTCATAAAAATAAAACAAATTAGATTAAAAAGATTTTTTGAGACAAAATTTCTAAAATGTTGCTATTAAAAATGTTCTCATACTGCCTGGGTGGCTCAGTCGGTTGAGCGGCCGACTTCGGCTCAGGTCACGATCTCGCGGTCCGTGAGTTCGAGCCCCGCGTCAGGTTCTGTGCTGACAGCTCGGAGCCTGGAGCTTGTTTCGGATTCTGTGTCTCCCTCTCTCTGACCCTCCCCCGTTCATGCTCTGTCTCTCTCTGTCTCAAAAAATAAATAAACGTTAAAAAAAAAATGTTCTCATACTGTTTTATCAACTTACTTCTGCATATTGACAACTGGTTAACTCAAAAATGTGTTATGCTTTGTGTTGAATTAGAATATTGATTTATGGAAGCATTTTATATCTCATGTTATAAAAAGCAATGCATGCATACTTTTAAGAAGCACAGGAAGTAGAAAAACATAAAAAAGATGCAGAAAGTAATATAATTTATAATTTAATTTTGAAATTACGAAAGTGTAACAAATTCCCTCAGGAACAAAACTATGCCATGAGTGATTAAAATTGAAACTTATTGCCCTAAGATGGTCAAGCAGAGAACAAGCATTAACCCCGAAACAAGGAGAACGTTAGTGAAGGTGTTAATACTCTGAGTTAAGAGAGTTAAGGACATAGGCATGGTCCAAAACAGCAAATGCAATATTACTTCTGAGCAGGTAACATCATCAATTTTCCAGTTTTTCCCCATGGTTAATAAGTTAATGACCCTTATTCTTGCCACTTCGAATGAATTTACTCAGATAATTCAAAAATATCTTGAGTTCTCTCATCCAGTCTGTTAGAGTTAGAGTAATAAATCATCTAATCCAGCTACCAGACTCCATAAAAATCTATAAATCATCAAGAGAGATGTGTTTGAAAGATGCTCTGTAAGATATTAAGCACTAAAATACCACTTGGTAAAGTGAATACTGCAAAATAGTTCAGTGAGATTTTCTGAGGAAAAATAACAAAAAAGGCGGGAGATGGGGGCAGCTTATTAGCCCCCTCTGCTAGAGTTTCAAAGGACATTAACATATAAAGGCTCTGAGAAAACGTGATAAACCTCATTTAATCCAGTATTTTTCCATTATATTTACCATGAAACATTTAGTCAAACATTTTCATTACACCTCAAGAATATCCTGAAGGTTTGAGATTGGTTCATATAAAGTTCTAATAACAAGTATATTCAAATAAACTAAAGATAATGTCCACACATTTAAAATATAAAGATTACAGAAAATATGTCATAGGCTAAATTCTGGGGTTAATATCACCAGCGCGAAAATAACAGTTATCAAAAATCTAATTGTGGGGCGCCTGGGTGGCTCAGTCGATTGAGCGACGGACTCGGCTCAGGTCCTGACCTCGCAATTTGTGAGTTCGAGCTCCACGTTGGGCTCTGTGCTGATAGCTCAGAGCCTGGAGCCTGCTTCACGTTCTGTGTCTCCCTTGTTCTCTGCCCCTTCCCTGCTCACACTCTATCTCTCTAAAGAATAAACATTAAAGAAAAGAAAAAAATTTAAAAAAAATCTAATTGTGTTCAGGCTTAACTAGTTATAAGACTAAGTTTTTAGGCAGGCACCTCTGATTTTTACAAAAGCCTTAGAAGGTTAGAGTGGTCTTTATTAACCTGTTTTTCAGATAATTTGAAATATGATTTGCAAATTTCAAACATGTCATAGGCGAACAAGTATAATAAAATATATGCTTCCTGAGTTGCCCATGTTTTTTTTCATTGCCAAGAAATTAATGTGAAATAATCAATTCCATTTCAAATCCAATTCTGAATGAATGGGTACAATGAATATGTCAATCATACAGCTGCCAAGCCTAATATCTCCTACCAGCTATGCTGCCTCTTGTACACCTAGTGCTAAGCTTTTGGTTTCTTTGTGTTTATTTTATTTTAATGTTTTACTTCTTTATTTTGAGAGAAAAGCAGAAAGAGAGAGAGAGAGAGAGAGAGAGAGAGAGAGAGAGGAAGAGTGAGAATCCCAAGCTTACAGCGCAGAGCCCCATTCAGGCCTCGAACTCACAAACCATGAGATCATGACCTGAGCGGGAATCAAGAGTCAGACTCTTAACTAACTGAGCCACCTAGGTCCCCGTGTTTGCTTTGTTGTTAATTTGCTGCTCTGTTTGTTGTACAGAGGGACGGTAACTATCGGTCCAGAGGTGTGTTCTGAATTCCGAATCAGTAGGCTAATAACCTCTAAGTATTAGGCTGTGAGGACTCTTTCTTCCCACCAGAGGGAAAAAAACTAATTAGCAAAACTAATCAGACCTGTTCTTCCAGCCAATCTGTATTGGAGAATACAAAGATTATCTAACGGAATCAAACCTGTATAGAGAAATAAAGATAACATGAGAGTCCTATCACAGGACCAATATGAAAGAACTGATTCCTGTAATTACTTTATATCACCAGAGATCTGTAGGTTCAGGCTAGGTTTATTTTTAAAGATAAACCAACTTTTTCTAGATTTAAATTAATTCACCAACAAAATGATTCTAAGAGAGGTGGGTACAAAATGATGATCTATATGATCTGTGCCAACTAAAACAGATTTTTTTCCAGAAAAGAATCATTTTGTTCTTCAACTATGCAACACCAAGTTCAATATTTAAATAAAAAATTCTGGTCTTGTGTTGGTATTGTAAAAATCTGTCAAATTCTGTGACAAATGAGTTTCATATCCACGAATTAATTCTAAGTCACTGCTGGCTGTGTTTAATAATATTTGTGCAAATAAAAGAACAAAATAAAAAGTCTGATACCACAAAAAGCTGATGGCTAAGCTCTAAATGCATTTAAGTGTCCATATTTAATGGCTGGGAAGCAGTTTAAACTACACACTATAAAATCCATCAACACACACTTTTATTTAAAGAGGAAATCTCCATTTTGTGGTCAGCTAAACTCAATATTTGGTTTGAAAACATCTCATGTTTTTATAGATTAGAAAAGATTAGAAAGGGGGCAGAGATCCTGTGCTAGATAACACTTTATTTTTCAAAAAGGAATAGGTTCATGATTTGGTATACACTGTAAACAAGAATGAAAGCCATAGATTAAAGTTCTGTACACAGCAAAAGCCAATGAAAACTATGCAGGGTGCTACTTATGATATATTATTTATACCGGTGACTTTCTGCCAACAAGGCTTTGTTCCTTAAAATACATTTAACATCTGTGGCGTCAATCAATGACATTTAACAACTCTGTCACGGTCAAAGGGGGGAAAAACTTGCTTGGATCCTTACAATGAATCTTCAAAACTGAGAAAAAGAAAATACAGCAGGAGTCTCAGGTACAACAGTGTGCTACAAACAGAAATAAAGAAGACAGCTGGTGTATATGTGGGGGAGACCTGAAAGCCATGTCCATCAAGCGCACTATGGATGATTTAAGAGTAGTGTAAGTTTACGGAAGATGTTTTTCTAGGATTAATGTAGCCCAGTTTATGAAAAGGCTGTGTTTCAAGTGTTCACCTAAGTATGCAATCCTGTGCTAGGCATTTTTGAGGGAATTTTAGATGTTTAAAACACAATCCCTGCCTTATAAATGACTGGCATTATGATGAAATGGAGAAGAATGTACTGAGTCCAAGAAAACAACGAAACTATTAATCAAACGGAGTATGAGCACCACTCGGAAATAAATACAAGTAGAATTTTATGAATCCTTAGAAGAGAAGAGGTTACAGATGGTGGGGGACGATACGTTATGTAGAAGGTTCCTTTTAATATGAACTTGGAAAACATGGTTCATGCAAAATGACATAGTTTAAGTAACAGGGAGGACAATCCAGCAAAGGCAAGAAATGGACACTAACAAGGCACAGTCTGAGAGCAGCATGTGTTCATGTAAGCGGGGGACAAGTCCTGGTAGAAAGCACCAAAGAGTGTCAGGTGGCCACAGTGAGGAAGGCATTGAACACCCAATTATTCATCTACCAATAACACGGACTGATTTTATGTGATATTAGCTTCTGAATATATGATCCCAAGAATATATACAAGTTTATGGATATATAAATACACTCATTTGAGGTTGTGTCTCTATATGTGTGTGCTAACATACATACAAATACACTCACACATAGCTGTTTACTCAGAAATTGTACTTAAGTTATGGCATCGCTGATGTAGGCTGCCATATTCCCTGAACATTGAATATGAAGAGAACCATCTATAGGAAAGAGAACCACCGATGTCTGTAGGAAAACAAACTCAAGGCCCTTATGTGGACCATCAAGCATTTATTCTAGAAGAACTTTTCCTCTGCCTCCAATTCTACCTAAAGAACATCAGAAATGGAAACTCTCCTAAAGTAAGGCACATAGAAAAACACCTCTGGTTTTGACAAGGGCTCTGGACATCCCCAAAGAGGGGGGGCAGAGACCTATAGGATTGGAGCTGAGTGTATGGGGCTTCTGTTACTTCAAAACCTCAAAAGTGTTTCCTGGTCTCTCTGGTTCCCGGCTTATTTCCTTTCTTTTCCTCAGCAGACCTCCATAAAGTCAGAGACTTTAATCTGTTCACTTTAAGGACTGGTGCCTGGAATGGTACCTAATTCACTTCAGGCAAAAAGTAAATTGAATGAATTAATATTAAAGGTCTCACTTTTATATCAAACAAAATTATTTATCCTCCATAACTCAAAAAGAGACTGCACAGGCTATTTTCACAAATTATCCCCAAGGCATATTTTCCAGAATCAAGTGCTTAGGTCCTTAGGTTTTTCATGAGAGTGTCTCACACAAATTACTAAAAGGGTTTCTGGAATAAAACAGCTCCATTTTAGTCCTAACTTAACTTATTTTTTTTTTCTTTATCGATAAGACAGTGAAAGGTAAACAATACATAAATTCTTGTAGTGAGTTTTGACTATTCGAGAATGAATAAAGACTCAGCTACATTTCAGAGAAAAACTGGATTCGGTATATTCTAGGCATTTCCGGATGGAACAGGGGCAGGGCTATGCTAATAGCACGGACAGAACCTTAGTCCACAACTGCTGCTTGCGTTAATTACAGATCGTGAAGCTTCTGAACACTGGCCCCTTGTCTCTTCATCCCAGTACTCCCACTTTTTATCACTTTGTTGGCACTCAAAAGAATTAACAAGTGAATGAGGAAACCCCAGGAATATTTGATCTCCTCAAATTCTTCATCTTCCCCTTTTCTTTTCCCAGGTGTTCTTAGGATTTTTGCCAACAGGATTTTGCCAACAGAGGATATGAGGAGGGGAGAGTAGGAGTTGGGAATCCTGATAGCAAGTAAGGGTGACAGAAGATAAATTGGCTGTAGCTGATAGAGAAATGATATTTTCATAGCTACTTGACATTCCCGTTTATCCAAGGGAAAGCATGAAAGTTGGCTAATGCTTTATTTAACTCTTTCAAAGTTTAAAGTTTAAAATACATTACACACTGGCGAGTCTGGGTGGCTCAGTCAGTTAAGCAACTGAATTCGGCTCAGGTCATGATCTCATGGTTCATGGGTTCAAGCCCTGCATCAGGCTCTGTGCTGATAGGTCAGAGCCTGGAGCCTGCTTCGGATTCTGTGTCTCCCTGTCTCTCTGTTCCACTCCTGCTCATTCTCTGTCTCTCTGTGTCTCTCAAAAATAAATAAACATTAACAATTTATTTTTAAATAGATCAAACACAGAGGTTCTGGAGTAAGAGGTCTTTGATTTAAAATCTAGCCCTGTTTCCTCCTGGTATGACTATAAGCAAGTTACTTAAATTCTAACAGCATCAGTTGACTATTTGCAAATGGATATAAATTACACCCCTTACTTTAAACGTGGTTGTTATTACTAAATATGATTAATCTAAAATACTTAGCACTGAGGAGACAATGCACTAACACCAAGTGTTACATATTGCTACTGTTATTGCCCATTCATACAAAAACATAACCATACTGTGGCTTAAAATGAGAAAACACACTAACTCGGAGATTATTAAATAAAGATTCATATCTGAGATTGAAAGTTTAGCTTACATATTACAATATTTTATGCATGGCAGCTTCGTAATAAAAATAGTTATATATTCATTTAAAAATGATAAGAAAACCAGTTCAATAAGTAGATGGAACAGTATTCTTTGCTCAGTCCAAGTTCCGAAATTTTTGTCATAGAGTAAATGTGACCAGAGCAAAAGCACTGGAGTTAAAAACAAACAAGCAAACAAAACAAAACCTTAATTCACTTACTTTACAGTACATACATGAGTGGCATCAATACTTCTCAAAATCGAAAATGGTAATTCTTTCTAGAAAATTGTTTAATCCCCATTCTGAATATACAGAATAAAAACTGTTAATAGTAGTAATGTATATTTTCTAAAGCTATATTTCATATTTAGAATCTTACTAGTAACATACTAATTTATATCTTATTAACCATATTTAATTCCTAAATAAATATAAATTTAAAAAAATACACACATACACACACTCACAGTCCTTAAAATGAGATAATAACATAGTGCCAACATTATGTCCTCATTTCCATGAATAACAATGTTATGAGTTTCAAAGGCGAAGGTAATCTTGAATAAAATTATTTTATACTTTTAAATTATGTCAAATGCAATTCTTTAAAGCAGCTAAATGTAAAGATACTTCTATAATCAGTGGTGTACTTAAAATTTTTTTTTAATGTTTATTTATTTTTGAGAGAGAGACAGAGCATGAGCTGGGTAGGAGCAGTGAGACAGGGAGACACAAAACCTAAAGCAGGGTCCAAGCTATCAGTACAGAGCCCAATGGAGGGCTCGAACTCACAAACTGTGAGATCATGACCTGAGCTGAAGTGGGATGCTTAACCAACTGAGCCACCTAGGCACCCATATCAGTGATGCCTTTAAAATCAACTGCTGTGGGGCACCTGGCTGATTCAGCTGGAGGAGTATGTGATTTTGCTTTCAGGGTTGTGGGTTCGAGCCCCACATTGCGTGTAAAGATTACTAATAAATAAATAAATAAACTTTAAAATCAACTATTGCTACAACCATGCTACTAGTGAAATTGATTTTCATGGGCAGAATGAGAAATAAGTCTTACTCATTTGAGTCTCACTTTCATACAGTATTTCTAAAAAAATGTCTGAACTTGCTCATATATCTGAGTAATTTAAACATTAAACATGTGTGTGTGTGTGTGTGTGTGTGCTATGCTGGACAAGAAATAAAATGAAATCATGTAAATAACTTGTCAATTTTAGTGCCATAAAATCTACATATACTTTTCCTAAAAGAATGAAAAGAATATATGAACACAATGTTAGCTTATTTTCAATGCATTTATGTTGGGAATGTTGGTAAAGTTGAGAGAAAAGATGACTGAGAAAAATACTTTGTCTTAATGAAAGCAAAGAAAACAATTGCGGTGAATAACAGTGATTATGGAATGAAGTCACTGGAGCCTGGCTGTCTGGATTTAAATCTCAGCTCAGCCACTAACTAACTGTATGAGTCTCAATGCTCTTCACCTCTCTGGTCTTCCATGTCTCATTTGATAATGGGGTAGCTGTAATGATTTTCTGTGTTAGCAAGGAAAGAAAAATGCTTAAAATGCTGTCTGGCATTCATATGTAAACTCCCACTGCCTCTGATACTTTCTTTTTAATTGATATCATCTCTCTAGATTTGGGGGGAACAATTTTTGCTAATTATTGATTATCATTAAGCATAGGCAAAACAGAAACTACACTGCGACTGGAAATCTTCACATGCAAACCAAAAATATTGGTTTAATGTATCATTTATAAATTCGTCATGACACTCCAGAAACATTTACGAAATTCCTTACGTCAAATATTTGTGCTAATTTTTAAAGTATATGCCAATCATCCTTTTAAAAATAAAATTTGACAAGGGCACCTGGGTGGTTCAGTCAGTTAAGCTCCCAACTCCTGATTTTAGTTCAGGTCATGATCTCTCTCCGTGCTGGGCGTGGATACTGCTTGATTCTCTCTCTCCCTCTCCCTGACCCTCTGCCCCTCCCCATGCTCATGAGTATGTGCACACACCCTCATGCGCTCTCTCTCTCTCTCTCAAAATAAAATAAAATAAAATAAAATAAAATAAAATAAAATAGTTAAAAATAAAATTTGATTTACATATTGATATACTTGTCCACATTTTCTCCATTCCAAAGAGGTAAGCACTACAATATTTGAAAGTTTTCATTTAGGACTTCTCTATTGCCTTTTTAAAAGAGACTTTTTAAAGAGAATTTTTATCAACCTATTTGGCTTTGAAATAACTTATTAACTTCCCATTTTTAATATATAGATAGAAAGACAGCTACACATACAATCAGGGTTTCTATTGTGCAAGATGTTACCTCAAGATTGCATTTCCACGTTGCATGGATATATTTCCAATTTAAACAAATGATCTTGATTCCATATGTATTCTTTGAAGCCTTATTATAGGTACATGTAAGCTTCCATTAGTCCTTTTGATATAGTGAAAATATAGCTATGAACCTCTAAATAATATTTTCTTGGATTTCAAGCAGTTTTAGCTTTATGGACATACTAGGGGGCAGAACATATAAAAGAGAGATGCTCTAATAAGAGAATATTTAATATATTTTTTTCTAGAATTGACAAAAAATAACAGCCTTGGGAAAGGAGTTTTAAAGCCAGCAATCAAATTGTTGAAGCAGATGAACGAAATTCAAGAATTCCTGTTTCAACATTTTGACAACTGTATTAACCATTCAACTAGCATGAAGAACTAGCATGTGCCGACAAATAAGAAAACCATGAAGACTTTCGCCAGGCATAGCGACCTCGCGTGACTCAGAGGGTCAAGGTTGAAAATAGTCAGTTTTGAAATTTCCTAACCACAGCATTAGCACAGACCTAACTCACCAATCTAGCTCTGGTTAGATGTCATGGAAATTTTCAGAGAAGAAAAGCACTGATGGACATAAACTGTATAATTAGATAATTTTAATTTGATAACAAGAGCAATCATTTATAATTAGAAGCAATGGATCTGTATTAGAGAAAGTTTCGATTTTTTCACATGCAATGAAGTGATCAAACCATGCTCCCTCACTTAAATTTTCCACTGTTCTCTTAGTTTCTTCCCTTCTGTCTGCAAACATTTCAGTCTCCACAGAACATATCAATGATTCCTTTATTCCATTAAACTTTACTGTCCTCTTTCTTCTTTTGTGTACATAGAAAGTTCTTAAAAGGGTATTAGATTTTATCCCGGTTCAATCTCAACCTCTTTGTAATTTTCCTTTTCTCTTTATCACTCTTTTAGCAAAATGCCTGATGATATTTTTAACTAAAAGCTTTTTAGATATAATTCACATACCATAAAATTCACCCTTTTGTATTGTACAACTAAGTGTTTAGTATTTTTACAGAACTGTGTAACCATCATAAAAATCTAATTTTAGAATAATTTCATGACCCCCCCAAAACAAACCCCATATCCATTCACAGTCATTCTCCATTCTGTCCTTCCTACAGCTCCTAAAAATCACTAATATAATTTATTTCTCTGTGGATTTGTGTATTCAGAACATTTCACATTGATGGAATCACACCTTGTTTTCTGTGATTGCCTTCATTCCCTCAGCAAGATTCATCTATGTTATGGAAGTATCAGTGCTTTATCCCCTTTTTTGCTGAATAGTATTTCATTGTACGGATAGACTATATATTATTTACCAGCTCATCACTTAATAGTCATTTAGGCTGTTCCAAATTTCTGACTGTTATGAATAATAGTGTTATGAACATTGGTGTACAGGTTTTATAGCAACATAAAACCTGTACATTTTAACTTTTCTGGGGTATGTTAGCTTTTGCTGGGGTAAGTTAACAAACGCATTTTAACTTTTCTGGGGTATATTTCTAGTAGTGGAATTTGTAGGCCATGTGGTAAATAAATGATTACTATTTTGAGAAATTTTAAAATGTCTCCCATAGTGGCTGCAACATTTTACATTCCCACTCAATAATTTTTGAGGATCTGAGTTCCTCCACATTCTCAATAATACTGTTTATTTTCTATGTTTTTGGTTTTGTTTTTAACTTCTAAGCCATTCTAGAAGTTCTGAAGTGGTGGAATATCATGATTTTCATTTGAATTTTCCTGATAGCTTAATTATTCAGCATCTTTTCATGTATTTGTTATTTATATATCTTCTTGGAGAAATATCTATTCAAATTCTTTTCCCATTAAAGAAACTGTATTATTTCTCTTTTACTGATAAATTCCAAGGAATATATTTTTTTCTGGGTAAAGTACCTTATAAACTATATGATTTGCAAATATTTTCTCCCATTCTGTGTTTTTTTTTTTCTTTTTGACAGTGTCCTTAGAACACAAAAAAATTTCAATTTAATTATGTCAAATGTATCTACTTTTTCTTTTGTTGCTTATGCTTTTGGTGCCATATACAAGAAACTAATGCCTAACTCAAAGTTGGGAAGTTTTACTTCTTTGCTTTAAGAGGTTTGTGGTTTCAGCTTTCATGTTTAAGTCTATGATCCATTTTGCAATCATTTTTGTATACGGTGTCACATAAGAGTCCAAATTCATTCTTTAGTATGGGGATATCCAGATACCCCAGCACCATTTTTTGAAAAGACTATTCTTTCCCCCATTGAATTGTCTTGGCATCTTTGCTGAAAAGCAACTGACCATAAAGGTAGGAGTTACCTTCTGAATTCTCAGTACTAGTCTACTAATCTATATTCCATTGATCTTGTACCCACCAATCTTGCTAAATATATTTATTACCTCTAAACTTTTTTAGGATACCTTAGGATTTTCCATAAATAAGGTTTAGTTGTCTGCAAACAGAGATAGGTTTATTTCTTCCTTTCCAATATGAATGTATTTTATTTTTTTTCTTGCCTGAGTGACGGGCAAGTACAAGGCTGAATAGAAGTTGTGAAAGCAGACATTCTTATTTCTGATCATAGAGGAAAAGTGTTCAGTCTTTGATGATTAAGTATAATGTTAGCTCTATGTTTCATTTTTTGGAGACCCTCTTTACCAGACTAAAGATATTCATGTCTACTCCTGGCTAGTTGAATGTATCTATTGAAATGGTAATGAAATTTTTTGCTGTTTACTAATATTAATTGATTTTCAGATGTTGAATCAAGCTTGAACTGTGATAATCCAACTTGGTCATGCTGTTTGTTTGTTTATTTATTTATTTATTTATTTATTTATTTAGAGACAGTATGAGTGGGGTAGGGGCAGAAAGAGACAGGGAGGGAGAGAGAGAGAGAGAGAGAGAATCCCAAGCAGGCTCAGCACTGTCAGCCCAGAGCCCAATGTGGGGCTTGATCTCACAAACTGTGAGATCATGACCTGAGCCAAAATCAAGAGTCAGATGCTTATGAGCTACATAGGCGTCTCTTTAGCATCTTTTATAAATGTTTCTAGATTTGGTTTGCTAGCATTTTGTTGGTGTTTCTTCATCTATATTCATAAAATGTATTGGCCTTTAGTTCTCTTGTGATATCTATCTGGTTTTAGTAACATGTAATACTGACATCATAGAATGAGTGGCTAAGTATTTAGTACTCTTTTTGTGGGGATGAGGAAATTTGTGAGGGAATATAATTAATTCTCATTTAAAAGTCTGGAGATCACCAGTGAAGCTATGTGTACCTGGACTTTTCTTTGTGGCAACTTTTTAAATTCTTCCCACAAGTGAAAATCTCTTTATTTGTTATATAATTATTCAGGTTTTTCTATTTCTTCTAAAGTCAGTTTCAGTAGTTTCTGTCTTTCTAGGATTTGTCAGTTTCATCCAGGTTACCTAATTTGTTGGCATAAAGATGTTTATAAATTTTGTAGGCAGAATAATCGTCCTCTAAAAGGTGTTCATGTCCTAATTCTTAGAACCTATAAATATTTTACCTTTCAGGGCAAGATTAAGGTAGCAGATGGAATTAAGGTTGCTAATCCGCTGACCTTAAAATAGGGAAAGGTTTTATCTGGGTGAGCCCAATGTAATCACTAGAGTCAAATGTGGAAGAGAAAGGTAAAAGAAGAGATCAAACTGATGTGATCTAAGATTTCTACCTGCTGATGCTGGTTTTGAAGGAAGAGGGCCACAAGCAAAGAAATATTAGCATACTGTAGAATCCGTAAAGAGCAAGGAAATTGGTTCCCGCCTAAAGCCTCCAGAAAGAAATGCAGCCTTGCATTTTTTTATTTAACCAAGTAACACTCATTGAAGACTTCACAACAGTAAAATAATAAGTCCATGTTGGTTTTGGCCACTAAATTTGTGATAATTTGAGATAGCAACCAAAGATACCTAATGCAATAGTATTCCCTTATAATCCTTTTAATTTCTATAAAGTTGATAATGATATCTTTTTCTTCATTCCTTGCTTTAGTAATTCGAGTTTCCTCTCCCACCCTCCCCCCACATCCGGCCCTTAGTCAGTCTAGCTAAAGGTTTGACAATTATGTTTATTTTTCAAAGAAACAACTTTTGGGTTTTTTTGATGTTCTCTAGTGTTTTTCCATTCTCTGCTTCATTTATTTCCATTTTGATCTTTTTTTCCTTCCTTCCTTCTTCTCACTCTCCATTTAGTCTGCTCTTCTTTTCTTGGTTTCTTAAGGTGAAAGGTTATTGACTTGAGACTATTTTCTTTCTTTTTTTAATTTTTTTAATGCTTATTTATTTTTGCGAGAGAGAGACAGAGTGCAAGTAGGGGAAGGGCAGAGAGAGAGGGAGACACAGAATCTGAAGCAGACTCCAGGCTCTGAGCTGTCAGCACAGAGCCTGAAGTGGGGCTCAAACTCATGAACCCATGAGATCATGACCTGAGCTAAAGTTGGACGCTTAACTGACTGAGCCACCCAGTTGCCCCTATTTTCTTTTTTTTAATATAGGTATTCACAATTATAAACATATAGTTTCTCTATAAGTACTACCGTAGCAGCATCCCATATATATTGGTATGTTGTATCTTAATTTCATTCATCTTGCAGTAGCTTCTAATTTCCCATGTGATATATTTTTATTTTTAATTTTGGTTGGTATCTTAATCAATTTACATTCAATGTAATTACCAATAAGAGTGAACTTACACCTGTCATCATGCTATTTATTTTTGCACATCTTATATCTTTTTTTCTTCCTCAATTCTTCCATTTTCCCCTTCTTTTGTGTGAAACAGATGTCATCAAGTACACTATTTTAATTCCCTTGATGTTCTTTATATTTTTTGAATAATTTTCTCAGTGGCTGCCTTGTAGTTTACAATTAATGTCTTAACTTAAAGCCATCTAGTCAAGATTAATGCCAACTCAATTTTACAGTATGCAAAAACTCTCCTCCAATATAGCTGTTTCCTCCCGTTTTGTGCTATTATTGACATACAAATTACAACTTTATATATTAGAAATTCATCAACACAGTTTTAAAACTATTGCTTTAAAAAAATAAAAAAATAAAACTATTGCTTTATACATTTGTCTTTTAAGTAGAAGAGTTACAAACAAAAATATAATCATACTTACTATCTTTAATATGCATGTATGTAGTTACTTTTATTCTGTGCTCTTTAGTTTTTCATGTGGATTTTGGTTATTGTCTAGTGTTCTTTCACTTCAACCTAAAGAACTTTATTCTGTATTTCTTATAGGGGATGTCTACTATTGATAAATTCTCTCAATTTGTTTCTCTGTTAAGTTTCTTACTTTCACCTTATTTTAAAATGATAGTTTGGCTGGATATAGAATTCTTGGTTTCTTTCAGCACTTCAAATATGTCATTCCATTTTCTCCTGGCCTTCCTGGTTACTGATTAAGGCAGCTGTAGTTCTTATTGAGAATCCCTTGTATGTGTTATAAGGTACTTTCTCTCAGAGTGTTTAAGATTCTCTCTTTGTTTATTTGGCTTTTGCCAGTTTAATTACAGTGTGCATAGGTATGAATTTCTTTGAGTTTATACTACTTGGAGCTGATGTGTAGATGAATGTTTTTCACCAAACATGGGGAGTTTTGACCGTCATTTCTTAAATATTCTTCCCCTTTCTCCACTCTTTATAGGACTCCTCATTACGTGTATCTTGGAACACTGGATAGTGTCTCAGGTATCTGAGGCTCTGTTCATTATTCTTTCTTCGTTTTATCACTCAGACTGAATAATCTCACTTCACCTATATTTTGAGTTTGCAAATTATTTCTTCTGCCAGCCCACATCTACTCTTGATCCAACCCCACACCCCTGCCCAGTGAATTTTTCAAACTTTTCATTTTAGTTGGTTATACTTTCAACTCCAGAATTCTAATTAGTTATATATATATATATATATATATATATATATATATATATATATATTTAAGTTTGATCTCTTTGTTGATAGTTTATATTTAATGAAATATATTTCTCATAGTTTATCAGACACAATTTCCTTTAGTTTGGTAAACATATTCATAATAGCTGGTAAGTCTTTATGTAGTGAGCCCATCATCTGAGCTTCTTCAGGGACTCTTTTCTTTTCCTTACTTTTATTTTCTCTTTCTCTCTTTTTTTCTTTGTAGTTATCTTCAGCCCAACATGGGGCTTGAACTCATGGCCCCGACACCAAGAGTTGCATGCTCTACTGACTGAGCCCTCCAAGTGACTCAGGGACCCTGTCTTTTTTTTTTCCTTTTTTTTTTTAATGTTTTTTTTATGAGAGCAAGAGAGATAGAGCACAAGCAGGGGAGGGGAAGAGAGAGAGGGAGACACAGAATCTGAAGCAGACTCCAGGCTCTGAGCAGTCAGCACAGAGCCTGAAGTGGGGCTCAAACTCATAAATCCATGAGATCATGACCTGAGGCAAAGTTTGATGCTCAACTTGGCTCAGCTGAGCCACCCAGGAGCCCCAGGGACTGTGTCTTTTAACTTTTTATTTTTTTAACCTGTATATGGGTCACACTTTCCCATTACCTTCTGTATGTCATATTTTGTTGTTGTTGAAACTGTACAATTTAAGAAATCAGATCCTTCACTCCCATAGTTTTTTGTTGCTATTTGTTTAATGAATCTCCTGGACTAATGTTGGAAAAGTCCATATTCTTTGTCACCTGTAGCCATTGATGTTTCAGCATAGTGAGCCTAGTAAGCAGTCAATGATTGGACAGAGATTTCTTTAAATGCCTTGACCCAATGAAGTTTCTAAACCTTTGAAGAGGAGATCTGTATGTATGTTGGCGGTATGACTTTAAAACTACAGCAGTTTTAAGCTCTGTCTTGGACTTCACTTATTTGTGCAAAGCCTAAAGGTCAGCCAGAGGTAAGAAATTAAGGTCTTCTGAACTACTTTCTTGGCATGTACACAGCCATATGGCTGTGAGCTTCTAGATCCCCAGAAGTATATTGTAAACTTTCATATACCCTGTAGATTTCTTATTCCTCAGACTTTCTTTTTAAGATTTTGGTTAGCCTCTTGTTTTGTCCAATGGTAATACCATCTCAATTTTTAATAACTTAACTTGAATTTTTTTTCAGCTGACTCCTTGGTGATAGGGTTTCCTCACTGAGGAAACTCTCAATCAGGTCAAACAAACACAGGCCCTGTTAATGGAATTTTTTCCAGGAATATGCCAGACAGGTCAGATAGTAACAATTCAGCAGTGATGAATCTTTAAAAACAAAATTACTGGGGCACCTAGGTGGCTCAGTCGGTTGAGTGTCTGACTTAGTTTTGGCTCAGGTCATGATCTCATAGTTTGTGGGTTCAAGACCTGCACTGCGGTCCATGCTGACAGCATGGGATTCTCTGTCTGACCCTCTCTCTGCCCCTCCCCTGCTTGTGTGCATGCTCTATTTCAAAAATAAGAATCATTTTTTAAAAATTAATAAAAAATATTGTTTTTAGAGAAGTTTTGAGTTCACAGTAAAATTGAGAAGAAAGTATAGGGATTTTTCTTACACCCCTTGCTCCCACACATTCATTCCCTCCCCTACTATCAACATCCCCCACAAAAGTGGTATATTTGTTACAACTGGTGATCCAACATTAACACATATAATCACCCAAAATCCACAGCTTACTTACCAAGATTCACTCTTGGTATTATACATTCTATAGGTTTGGACAAAGGTATACTGACATGTAACCAGTATTATAGTAAAATGAAGAATATTTTCACTTCCCTACAAATCTTCTGGGCTCCATCTATTCATCCCCCTCTCCCCACTCTTTCCCAACCCTTGGCAACCACTGATATTTTTATTGTCACCATTGTTTTGTCTTTTCCAGAATGTCATATAGCTGGAATCATACAGTATGTAACCTTTTCAAATGGGCTTTTTAAAATCTAGCAATATTCTTTTAAGGTTCTTTTGTGGTTTTTCATGACTTGATAGCTCTTTTTTTTTTTTAGTACTGAATAACATTCCATTGTCTGGATGTGCCAAAGGTTATTTATCTATTCATCTACTGAAGGACAAAATCTTCCAAATTTTACCAATTATGAATGAAGTGACTGTAAATACTGATGTGAAGGTTTGTGTGTAAACATAAGTTTTAAACTCCTTTGGGTAAATGCCAAGAAGCATGATTGCTGGATCATATGCTGGATTGTAGGAAGTCACCGAAATGTTTTCCAAACTAGCTGTACCATTTCGCATTCCCACCAGCAATGTATGAGAGTTCCCACTGCACCAGATTTTCACCAGCATTTGGTGTTCTCGGTGATCGGGATTTTGGCCATTCTAATAGGTACACAGTAGTATCTCACTGTTGTTTTAAGGGGTGGAGATATTTGAGGGGCTCCAAAATGGTCTTCCCCCCTCCAGTGGCTAACTGGCTGCTTTTCTCATACCTACTGCATTTGGAAGGCTGATGGTTTTCATAGTCACGATGGAGCTAGAGAGGGCGATATGAATATAGAGAAGGTAAAAAAAAATTGCCACGAAACTCTCTGTTCTTAGACAGATTCAATGATCCTTCTTGAGCTGTCCTTGAGTTCCTTAAGGTCTTGCAATTCTTTGATTTCTAGAGTTCTAAAAAAGTTTAGGTTGACAGTTTTTGCCAGTATTCATTCCCTCTGTCTTTCTTTGTCTCTTTCTCTCTCTTAATAAAATATCATGTTTTGTTTTGTTTTGTTTTGTTTTGTTTTGTTTTGTTTGGGGGGGGAGGGGGTTGTCCTTATTTGCCATTCCAGAAGTGCTTCTTTCATGATGACTTTAATATCTAGAGTCAATGACTTTCTTTAGTCCTCATTATACTCAACTACCAGACTTTTCCTTTGGGTCTTACTTCTTTGTACATAAAGCATTAGTGATTCCACCTACTCCCTGGCTTGGGCTACTGTTACAGACTGAATTGAACTCCCTCCAGACTCATATGTTGAAGCCCTAACTCCCGTTGTAACTGTATTAAGAGATAGGGCCTATAAGGATGTAACTAAGGTTAAATGAGGACACAAGGGTGGACTCTGATCTAATAGGATTAGTGTCCTCATGAGAAGGAACACCAGAGAGTGCTCTCTCCACACACACACAGGAAGAAAGGCCATGTGAGCACAACAGTGAGAAGGCAGCCACCTACAAGCTAGGAAGAGAGTTCTCATCAGAAATTGACCGTGTTAGCACCCTGATGTCAGACTTCCAGCCTCCAGAACTATGAGAAAATAAGCCTCCTAAATTGTGGTATTTTTTATGGCAGCCTAACCTGATGAATATAACTATCTCCTAAATCTATTTCTCAGCTCCTAAACTCACTTATAAATTATCAGCATATTTCTTTAACTTTTGTTAGGTATTACTTCCTTAGTGTCCTTCTGGTCACATAAATCACGGTATGTTCCAACTAGAATTCATAGCTGTAGATCAGCAATTCTTCTTGCCTTTCACAACTTTATTAATGATTCCCCACTAACCAGACTCATATTCTAGTACAGGTGATTTTATAAAAATGTTTTCCAAAGCTATTTAGTGACCATTTCTAAACAAGGAAATAAAGGGTACATAACACTTTTTTTTTTCTTGTGACTTCTTTTTTTGTTGTTCTGTTTATGTATCTTTTGAGAGAGAGAGAGAGAAAGGGAGAGACAGAATCCTAACCAGGCTCCACACTGTCAGTGTACAGCCCAACAAGGGGTTCAAACTCATGAACCTTGCAATCATGACCTGAGGTGAAATCAAGAGTCAGACACTTTGAGCCACGTAGGAACCCCTCTTGTGACTTCTTAGTAAAGAAAATGATCATACTCTCCTCCATGTTGGTAGCTATGGCTATAAGATACAGTACGGTGTGTTTGGCAAGCAAGCTCAACATGTTAATACTTCCATCACTGTCTTCAGAATCAGTATCATCAAGCATACAGAGGCAAAAACTGCGATCATAGCCACTGATATCACAAGGAATGTGGGCTTGATATTAAATATGTACCTATTCACCTCCAAACAACTTACTAGTAAAACTGACAATCTGGCGAAGAATAAACAAAATCACAACAATCCTTAGTTGCTATATAAGTCAAACATGATTGATTCACTGATTCTCTTTATCACCTTTTAACTCGCTGTTCTAAAAACACATAAATATGACCAAATTCCTGCCTCACCATAGTCTTCAAAAAACTGTGTCTTTGTAAAAAGACACTGTCCTGCATTTAGCAGCAAAGCAGAATTCCTGGAATTATGTAAGCATTTCCAGAAAGGACGATGATTTTTCTCAGCTACAAGTTACATCCAATTCTGCCTAGGGTGATCTCATTTTTGATAACCAGTAACATATCAAGACATTCCCTCATTAAATGTAAAGCCCAGATATTTGCTCAAGGTGCACATTGAGAGAGTGGTAGAGTTTTTCTCACTAAGCATCTTTCCCCTTTCCAAGCCAAGTCTTGGCCACCCAGGTGAATAGATCCCTAGGAAGCATCAAGGAGGCAAGCCAACTTAGTCCTTTAAAAGCAGAGTCATTCCTTTTTGCTTTTGGGGTATTTCCACAGTCTGAAGTATTTTTTGAAATGAAAAACATGCATTTTTATTAAATTATACATTATTAAAATATACTGTTATTAAATATCTATTTTATTCTATTTTAATTTTAGCTGAAGATACAAATAAAAAAACAAACTTATAGAGAAATTAAGCACAATATGACATCTTCCAAACTAAATAAACTAAAACTGTAATTATTCAATATAATTCAGAGGAGACTATTTGTGTTTGATTAAAAAAATATTTCAAGGGGCGCCTGGGTGGCTCAGTCAGTTGACTGTCCAACTTCGGCTCAGGTCATGACCTCACAGTTTGTGAGTTCGAGCCCCACGTCGGGCTCTGTGCTTTCAGCTCAGAGCCTGGAACCTGCTTCGGATTCTGTGTCTCCCCATCTCTCTGTCCCTCCCATGCTCAGGCTCTGTCTGTCTCTGTCTCTCAATAATAAATAAACATTAAAAATTAAAAAAAAAATATTTCAAAATATACATCCCTCTAAATTCTGCCTCCAGACAGGTAGGCAGTTTTCATTTTGCTTTTTATCACAGACCAGCCTTTAATCTACTAGGATGACTTCTGATTACCAGCTCAGAAATCACTAAGCCTGTTCTTTGCCTGGGGATATACATTTTTGCTTTCTATGCTTTTCTGTTCTATTAAAACAGTTCTACTACATGCAGCTACAGTTCAGGCTAAATACTGTGATGTTCTTGCTTCTTCACACCCCACCTCAGTACACACATATTGCTCCTCTGGGTCTCCATGAAATTCCTTGATGATGTTTTACTGAAATAAAGGGTATCCTTGGCACCCTTTTTAAAATAATTCCAACTGTTCTCCAATCTGATTTTAACTAATCTCCAATGAGGAGTTTTCTGCATTATCAGATGTTTTCTATATTTACAATCTAGCATCCCTCAAGAATTAAAATACAAAATGGAAAGGAATAGAAATAGACAACATCAAGTCTCCCAAGACCTTCACATTACATACAACATGGTCATATCACTTCCTTGACATAGTGAAAACAACACTTCAAAAGAAGTTGAAAGCATATTTCTAAAAATGTCTATGTTTATATGGAATTTTTATGAGTAAGAAATCAACTCTCACTTTGTCTATCTTTATTAGTACGGAAGCAGTAAGAGGACATTATTGTGTATGTAGGAGGAAAGGGAGAAGCAGCAGTAGAAATAACAGCCACAATAGTAACTACGAAAGGACTCGAATTATTTGTCTGTTTTTCAATAAGAAAGTATACTTCATTACTAAAATATTTATGGTCATATGCAGTTTATTTTTAAATTAGTCTAAAAACAGTATTTCAAGGGGCTCCTGGGTAGTTCAGTTGGTTAAGCAGCAGATTTTGGCTCAGGTCATGATTTCACTGTTCGTGAGTTCAAACCCTGCGTCGGGCTCTGTGCTGACAGCTCAGAGCCTGAAGCCTGTTCCGGATTCTATGTCTCCCTCTCTCTCTGCTCCTCCCCCACTCATGCTCTGTCTCTCAAAAATAAATAAACATTAAAAAAAATTTTAAATAATAGTTCAAGATTTCAACTCTTCTGGTTTGTCTCCTTCCTCCCTAGCCATTCCATTTTAGTCTCCTTTGCTTTTGTCTCATTTCAGTGACCCTATATATTACAGTGGTTCCATAACCAGCCCTTGACCTTCTTTCCTACTGGATAATCACTCACTCTACCAGAAATCTTATCTAGATTCAAAGCCTTAAATATCATTGCTTAATAACTGCTCCCAAATGTATTTCTCTAGCCTGGACCTCACCCCTGAATTCCAGACTTGACTATCCAACTAGCTACTCACTCATATCACCTGGATGTTACAGAGGCATTTCCAAGTCAGTATGTCTAAAATGGAGTTCATGATATATCCCAACAAAAATGGAAGAAATAGGGAAAGAGAGAGAGGGAGACAAAGGAAGGGAGGAAGGAAGGAAGGGAGCTTTCCCACAGTCTTAATGGCCTCTGTAAATTACAACTACATCATCTCTGTTGTTCTGACCATACATTGAGATAATCCCTGACTCCTTTCTTTCTCTCACACCACAGTATCCAATCCTTCCGCAAATCCTATAGGTTACACCAAAATAACAGTCAGAATCTGATCACAACCCATAATTCCCACCCCTTCCACACTGGTCCAAGCCCTAAAACCACCGCCCTATCCCCTACCACATTATTGCAGTAGCCTCCTAACTAGTCTTTACCTTGCTATCATTTAAAAAAAAAAAAGAAAGAAAAAAGGAAAAGGGGAGAAAAAGGCAGATCATGTCACTTCTTTGGTCAAATTCCACCAATGGCTTATTATATTCAAAATAACAGGCAAATTCTTTACAGTGGCTTATGAAACGCTATACAGGCTCACCACTCTCAACCTTGCCTTTTTCACTCTGCATTTGGCTCCTTTCTATGCTGGAACACACTAAGCAAGCTCTTGCCTCAGAATCTTTGCACTTTCCTTCCTTAAGGATTTCTTCTCCCTCAGCTATTTGCTGGCTGCCTGGCTCCCTCAAACAATTCAGATCTTTGTTCAAATATTACCCTCTCATTGAGACCTTCCTTTATCACATTATTTTAAAATGCAGCCCTGACTTCTTCCCTGGAACTCTCCAGGCCACTTTATCACTTTATTTTGTCTATATTATTTATCATCTGATGTATCTTGTGTGTGTGTGTGTGTGTGTGTGTGTGTGTGCGTGTGTGTGTTTAATTATCATTACCTAATTTTCCCAATTAGAATGTGAAGCATTTGTTGGCAAAGGATTTTGTCTGTTTTGTTAGTTACATTGTTGCCTCCTAGAAAAAAGGAAAGTGGCTGACACAGAGTAGATGCCCAAGAAATTATTTTGAAACTATGGTGATGAAGCATAGAGATATCTGGAAGTCAACATGTATATTATGGTCAGCAACTTGCAACCACTGCTAGATATTCAATAATTTGTATCATTATGTGATAGACATAAATAATCAACTAAGTAATATGTAGGGTGGTTCAGCTAGCTGAGCATCTGACTCTTGATTTCGGCTCAGGTCAGGATGCCAGGGTCATGGGATTGAGCCCCATGTTGGGCTCCGTGCTGAACGTGGAGCCTGCTTAGGATTCTCTCTCTCTCCCTCTGCCCCTCTCCCCTGCTTGCACTCTTTCTAAAAAAACAAAAAAACAAAAAAAATTAAGTAGCATGTGAAATGTATAAAACTTTTATTATTTAATTTTTAAATAGCTCATTTTTCCAAACAATTATGTGATCATTAGGAAGTTTTTAGAAAATTCCAAAAGGTAAAAAGATAATGTCATCTCTTGTAATTGATATTCTGAAATATTTCTGATATTTTTCTTATACATACACACGTATATATACATATATACCCATACAAGTGGATATAGATCAATAGTGAAAGATATAATCCATAATATAATAATGAAAATCTGCTGAATTTTAAACATTTTACCATACCATTTACTATTTGTCAAAAACATTTTAATAGTGCCACTGCAGACTATTGAATGGACATACTTTATTTAAGCAATCTCACATTATTAAAATTTAGGTTATCTGAAAGACCAGTTCAAATCCAGTATCTTCCACCTAATTTTGCTAACTACCTCATTCTACACTTGTCTGTACTCACCCTGAATCATTCATTTTACCTGCTCATGGCATATAAGGATACAGGCTTTCTTACACTTTATTACATCTCTAGAATTTCCTAGTATTTTCTACATATTAGGTGTTCAGTAAATATGTATTAGTATTGAATATAACATGTGAAGACCCTGTATTTTCCTAATATCAAAGTCACAGATAAAATGAAGTCAAGAATTCTGTTGATTTTCATGTGGGGATATAGTTCTATACACTGTAGCTTGGGTCCTGCTGTTTTAACCCTTCTTCCTATTTTTTTCTTTTCTTCTGTTATCATTTAAGAAATCCATTTACTTTCGGGGAGTGTTCAGTTGCTGAAATCACTCTCCATTATGGAAGAGCATTTGATCCCCTGGATGCCTGTGTCCTGGGTTTCAGCGTGGGAGTTCCATTACAGGTGTTATTGATTCGGGCTGACTTCCTTTCTCCGAGCCAGACTCTACACTTGCCATCTGACTGTCTGATGAGTATATCGCACACCTAGTAGTTTGTCTGTATTTTATTTCACAGGAAAACAGAGATATGGATGGAAATTTTGCTGCTAGGGAAAAAATAGCTTTGAAGACTCCTTATTGTTTGAAATGTGTATTTGTTTTTGACTATGTTTGTACGTAAGGGCAGAAACATAAGCTCAAATGAATGGGGGGAAAAAACCTTGAAAAATCATCTTGTCTTCATAGACCACCCCAGCAACATTAGAACTTAACTATCCCAGATGGATAAAGATGTGCATATATACAAGCATACTGGATGGCTGAGGAGTAAATAATGATTCTTTGGAAAGCTTTACAAGGAGCAGGTTATTTTTATTACTAGTACATTTAATAGATCTTTGTTTCTCTAACAGTATTCATGATTAGGAATTTTTTAAATGATAGGTATTTTAATAATAAGCTCATCCAGTTTTCTAATTTTAAAAATGAAGAAATTCATTTCCCATTTCACCTGAGTCAGTAACTGAACTTGGACTCTTTCTAAACCACTATCTTGGGACACTTTAGTTATATTCAAATACAGAATCTTAGAAGTTTGCACTTGGCAGTGGCCTTCAGCAATCCCTTCTTTAGGTTCCTTTCTTTTATTGATGTCAAAACTGAGGCCAAAAATTATTTCCACAAGCTGCTATGGCACTATTTTACCTCTCTTTTTCTTCTCATATTTTGCTTTTCTAATTTCTGCTAGTAGAATTACAGAACAAGGCCAAATCTACACAAATAAATAAGTTCATCTCAGCCAAAAGCAGTATTGTGAATGCGGATTTATGTCCTATAGGTGTTACGGGAAAGATATTATGGGAGCAGGACTGTTGGCCTTGCCCAAATACAGGCTGGCAATAAGTGATAGGCTTAATATTTTGTATGTTCTCACTGACTGGGGGAAAAAAGGATTGCCAATGATTTCTGTGGCCTAAATTGGCAAGCCGAAGGCAAATATTTTTAACCAAGGTCATACAGCTAGCCAGCACTAGAATCCAGAATCCTTTACATTCCACTGTTTTTCATTTGTTAGCAGTGCGATATTCTCAGGCACTGGGGTCTCATACTCATGAAAACTGGGGAAATGGGAATGTGGAGAGTTTGTGAGTTATACTTAAGAAAGACTGATGAAATCTGGTGTGAAATGGAGCTAAGAAAGTATACTCCTAACTCTGGGAAGGACAGCATTTTTATTCTGATCAATATGTGTGGTAGGGACACTTGCGAGTACATCTTCAGGAGAGAGACTCAGAAGTAGGAGTGTAGGTAATTCGTTAAAGTGATGTTTTAAGAAGTTTTTAAAATTATTTCTTTTAATAATTATTATTTCATTTAATAATTCATTAATGTGATGTTTTAAGAAGTTTTTAAAATTATTATTTCTACCACTGCAAGGCATTTTTTTTTATTCTCAAAAAGAAAATAGAGCCATAGTGAGCCAATGAAAATGAGAGTCACTATCTCTTCTCCACCTACCACAATGAAATAACTCAGTTGGCCAAAACTTTGCTAGATTCTTTTTAAAACTGCTCCTCCTAACTTTAATGACTTCTATCTATCTCATAACCTCTGGTCACAGTAATTTTTCCACAAATACAACTCTATCATTTACCCTCCTTTCCACATCAGCCCAATTTTAAACCCCAGAAGCTCTCCCTCCCCCCACCCATCACTGAGAGCAAAGCTGTGGCTCTGCAAACAGGCTGCAACCTGGTAAGATTTCTGTTTGAGCTTGAAAATTTCCTTTGCTTTGTATCTTGACGTTTCTGTATGTAAAGCCTCTCGTGGGCTCAGGTTCTTACAATTACTCTTCTTAAGTGACTTCCATCCAGATGCCTGCTTTCTGGCTCCTGGTTCTACTTCCAGCACAGCTGCATGTAAGTGGGTACACTCACTTGTGCTTCCCACTATTGGTCATGAGGCTGTGCCCCACCTCTGGCTCTGAACTTGGTTCTGTCCTTGCAAGTACCACAAAACACAGCGTATAGGACCATGTTGCCCATTAAGTCAAACACAAATTCAATTCACTGACATTTAAGACTCTACAATCTGACGTAACCCAACTATCAAAACCTGTAACTCATTTTCTCCCCACTTCTCACCAGATAACTGCATCAGTGATTCTAAACCCTGTCAAGGCTGTCCCACCCTGAAGCTTCCCTCATACAATTCCGAGTTGAGAAAACCTTTGTCAGAGTTCCATCTCCACTGTTAGCATTCTATACATTTTTCAAGGCTGGATTGCAAAAGGCCCCATTTTCAGAGTACGGCCAGAAGTAAACGCTCATTGCAAAACTTCACCACCTTCAGCTGAACAGCAGTGAACTAGACTGCCTATGTTCGAATCCCTGCTTCTCCACTGGAATACCAGCTGGAGCACACTGGTCAAGTTATTTACGTTTTTTTACCCTCTTTGTTCTGATCTGCATAGTAAAGATAGTAACAACACCATTGGGGAATGATAATCTGAGTTTAAAAAGAAAAATGCCTAGCAAACAATACATGCCCAATAAATACTTGTTATTGTTAGTGTTACATCTCTAAGATATTTTTACTACAAGAAAAATAAAACAGTCTATACAATAATTCTTTATTTTTCTAAGCTTTTCTAGGACATTTAATATCTGCATGTGGTCTTTTATAATTTGTTAGAATTTCCACATTTAAAAAAGTTTTATCCAGGGGCACCTGGGTGGTGCAGTTAAGTGTCCAACTTTGGCTCAGGTCATGATCTCATGGTTTGTGAGTTCAAGCCCCACGTCAGGATCTGTACTGACAGCTGGGAGGCTGGAGCCTGCTTTGGATTCTGTGTCTCCCTCTCTCTCTGCTCCTCCCCCATTAGTGTTCTCTCTGTCTCTCAAAAATAAACAAACATTAAAAAATTATTATTTAAGTCTTATCCATACAATAACTCCAATCTGTAAATTATCCCATTTCACCAATAAGCAAAACTAAGATCCTAAGAGATCAAGTGGCTGATGCAAAGACACACATACCTAGTAAATGCTACATGTCGTGATGCCACTCTCCACAATCTCTGCCCCAAGGCACAGCTTCCTTGGGAGGCAAACCCATGTTTTCCGAATCTTCCTGTCCCCAGAGCATATAACTCATTGTTTTGTCCAAACTAAGTATATAATACACATTTCATGAATTATTATTGAATGATAAAATAGGAACAAAAAGGGCATCATGATGAAGGTAAGATTTACATATCAAATGGAAGCCAAATTCACAAAAATTTGAGGATGGACACATTTTAGTATGTAATTGATTATAAACATCCTCATACGATTAGGGACATTTCAGATATTGGTTTCTCACCTTATCTCTGGGAAAAATTCACACAAAGTACATAATTTGTAAAATAAAAATCAAATACAGGTTTGATTTTAATGTCTCGTATCTGGAGTCTTAGGTCTATAAAATTTCCTGATAGTCCAGGCTCACAAATCAACTATGAGAAAAGACCTTTGTATAATAGGCCTTTCAGAACTAGAGAATGAGAGGTGATATTTCTAGCTCCTGGACATGCTGGGGTAGGGGAGCAGAAGAGGGTGGGGTACACAGAATGCTAAGAAGCTTGACTCATCTTTTAAAATTTCAAATCAGAGACAGTTCTTCATAAACGTCCCATTGTCTCCAACTATAGCCATTTGTTGATTTATTCATTCATTCAACAGACTTTCACTAAGTACCTATTAGGTGTCATATTCAATATCTACAATGGTGAACAAAGATCTGTTTGTTAGGAAGCAATACGCTTGGAGCACCTGGGTGGCTCAATTGGTTAGGCACCAACTTCGGTTCAGGTCATGAACTGGCAGTTCCTGAGCTCAAGCCCCGTGTTGGGATCTGTGCTGACAGCTCAGAGCCTGGAGTCTGCTTCAGGTTCTTTGACTCCCTCTCTCTGCTCCTTCCCCACTCGTGCTCTGTCTTTCTCTGTCTTTCAAAAATAAATAAACATTTAAAAAAAAAAAGGAAGCAATATGCTTTACCCTGGGTCTATAATTGGTTGCGTGTGTATGTGTGTGTTTGGTGAATGATCCTTAACCCATTTTGATTTAGCTTCTCTTTGTTAGTTTGTACACACAAAACCCACCTCACCACGTTGTCACACAAAAGCATTACAAACAGATCTGTAAGCTAAGTAAATTGGTTCCTGGATTGTCCAAAATTTTCATTAAAATTTTTTCAGTTACATAATTCAGGTACCAGTCAGAATAGTCTAACTGCTAAAAAAGAGGAGTCATCATGAATTTTTAAATAATGGAATCGTATGGCATAGTTCACAGTGAAAAACAAGGCAAGTAGGGAGCAGTGTCAGAAATAAGATAAATAAGACCATGACTCCAGCATCCTTAACAAACAAGGTTTATAATTCGGTGAAGACTCTGACTATTCTCATCTATGCCTGAGGATAAAAGTATAATGCTTTCAAAAATAACATCATCTTCAAATAACTTCCAATCCTGGTTTAAAATGATCTGAAGTAGGGGTGGGCAGGGGTAGGCAAAAATAAGTCTGCTCTGATATCCTCAAATTTTAGGTCTACACTGGTATGATGCCAGTTTTGATTTTAACCCAGCATCTGGAGGAAGTTATATTTTCAATAGAAAAGTAATGTTTACTGAAAATGACTGACTCACCATGCAGTTTTCTGAGGGAGTGCATTATTTGTACCTAAACAAAATGAAGAAAAACTGTCAATATTCCAAAAATAATGAGTAAACATCCCTGTATTTCAGGAATAAATGATGTGAACCGACAAAGGAAAGTACACCCTTAAGCAGTGAATTTTATAATTAGCCTCTAACTTCAGAGACAACATATATATGCACAGCTTTGTCCATTTTGATGAGTTTTCTGCCTCTGTTACAATAAATGTTTCCTACAAAAATATGCTGGCATTTTTTTAAGTGTGTATAAATTTACTCATTCCCTTAGGGCAGACTGGGAATATACATTACATAATGACAGTTATAATAAAACCTAGGGATGAATTTATGCTGATAAATGATTATTTTTAATAATAGAACTTTTCACAGAACCCTGATTAGAGAATTCCTGCTTGGAGATATTATCATTTTAAGGGAGTAAACTAGGCAGCTATAATCTGTAAATTTTACTTCATTTTCTTAAAAATTATATATATATGTACATATATGTGTAAATATATATGGTATTGCAAAAAAAAGTTTTATATGAAATTGTTCACATTTTTATGCAGATGTCACAAATAATTAAGCATTTTTAAACGTTAAGGAATAAGATAATAGATAAAAGGTTGAACTAAAGTACTATTATAAAATATTTAAGAAGATAATTCAGACATCCATCACATACAAGTATTTGCAATGTATTCTAATGTTAGAACCTGTCCCAAACCAGTGTCTGCAGTAGAATGAGATGGTAAGTTTCACTTATGACTAGCTACAATGAGGTCCACTTAGCAGAGGGACAAATGCTTATCATATGTTACCACAGAGGCACCAAATGGTGAAATATAAACTCAAGCAACCACTCCATGTTTGCCTGCCCAAGCAGCAGTACTCCTCATCAAGAAAAGAAATTTCAACCACTTTCTGAGCCCATCCCAACCATAAAGGGGAGTGCCTTTATGGTCAACACTCGAGGACAAGGTGAAATTAAGAGTCTTGCTTTATGCAGTGTTCACAGCATTAGCATTGGTGGGAGAGTTGAGTGCCACACACACGCTTGAGGTAGCTGCTACCATCATTTGCTTGACCCAGAGAATGCCTAGGCTTCTGATTTCATCTTCCCTAACACCCCTGTTTCTAGCCAGGCCAGGAGGCCTGATCCTAGAGTAAATAGCCCCCTCAACTTGACACTGTATCTTTGCTTTTGTTTTTGTTGTGTGTGTGTGTATGTGTGTGTGTGTGCATGTGTGTATGTATATGTGTGTCTATACATACATATATATTCAGATTATAAATATTATATGTAATATATAACATATTTAATTATGTAAATATAATATACCTAATGTTTATTGATATATACATATAAACAAATAAAATCATGTCCCTTTTGTTGGTGAAGTATATTTTATTTGTTATACTCCCATGACTGCCTGCAATTCTGCTATAATTTATCAGATTTCCTAATACCTCCTGACCCTCTGCTTACTGGCATGCACCAAAGACCTGATACTATGGACCTTCCTGGCTTCTCCCATACTAGCTCTCCCTATACAGAGTCAGCCCTACAGTTTTCCTGGGCTCACACCCATGCTTCCACAGGACCCTTGTTCCCTTGCTTTTCTTCACTAGTCAGTCCTGCTGCGGCCCTAACACTATGGATTATGTTCCAGCCTTCCTGAGTTATGACACAAGGAAGGTCATTAACGTTAAAAGTTTTAAAATCACATGTGGATTTTATGGACCTCATGCTGTCTATATAGACTAAAGTCATCAACCAACTGCTGTTCTGGGGAATTTTACTCCTGTACAAGTCAAAGTGTTAAGGCTGTTCAGCTTCCTTGATTCCTATCCACTTAAACTATTCACCATCCCTCATATTTTGTATTTTAAAACAAAATATAAAACTGAATGGATCATTCCAATTTAATAAATGTAATTATATGTGAATTCTTTTTTGTGATAACTACATCTAAATAATGAATATGACAGCATGAGATATAGATTAATAATCAATATTAGCAAAAAAAAAAAATTCTTGGGATCCGTGGGTGGCTCAGTTAGTTAAGCATCCGACTTTGGCTCAGATCATGATCTCACAGATCCTGAGTTTGAGCCTGTGTCAGGCTCCATGCTGATAACATGGAGCCTGGAGCCTGCTTCAAGTTCTGTGTCTGCCTCTGTCTTTGACTCTCCTTCACTCACACTTTCTCTCTCTCAAAAATAAACACTAAAAAAAATTTTTTTATATTCTTTAAGGAAAAAAAGGACATTCTCTTCATGGTAAAGAAAAACTAAAATATGTCTTTGGAAAAGGTACATAGATGATTCAGGCCACTGAAAATCTATTTACATGGTCATTTATTCCTTGCCCCCCAAACTATTCAACGTATTTTCTCAGGTGAGAATAAAGATGAAGAACGTATAGATAATTGCTGCTAAAAAATCATTGTAGACTGGTAAAATTGTCTTCCCGTCAATGGATACAGTATGTAATAAGAAAAGCTTCACATATTAAAAATTGTTGCTGGAGTCAAAATAATTTTTTTAAATGCGTAAGTTTTATATCATCAATTTTAGGTGGCACTTTGTTGGTTATAAAATGTATAGTTTTTTTTATTTTAATGTTTATTTATTTTTTGAGAGAGAGAGTGTGAGCCAGGGAGGGGCAGAGAGAGAGGGAGACACAGAATCCAAAGCAGGCTCCAGCCTCCGAGCTGTCAGCACACAGCCTGACCTGGGGCTCGAACCTTCAAACCGTGAGATCATAACCTGAGCTGAAGTCGGATGCTTAACCGACTGAGCAGCCCAGGCACCCCTAAAACGTATACTTTTTAAATTAATGCTGATGATCACAAACTCAGCCACTATTTGGAGATTATTACTTCCTTTTGGTACATAAGTTTCTTCTTTCACATTTAATTAAAACATAAAACTACTGTCATTCTTGATGTAAACTTGGCTGATAACTAAAATAAAAAATAAAACCTAACCTTGTGTTCCTTGTGTTGTTAATGCCTGTATTTGCCTTTCAAAATAACTCTCTCTCGTAATCAAATATCCTATAAAAAAAAACAGAGTAACATTGATACTAAATTTTTTTAATGCATATATGTAGTGTTTAGGACCAAAATCTAATAGTTGTTTTCCTCTTTTCAACCTACATTTTTTTTCAGGTATCCTTCCCAATCACTGCCTCCAGGAAATGAATCTTGATTACTCTGAGCTATCCAATGTATGACATGAACATGGTAATTGCCTTTTAATCTGTCCCAGTCACAGAGAATTGACACTTCTTAGTTGGGGAATACGTTCTCTATCTCTCACTGAACAAAAAACCAAATTAACAAAAAATAAACATGGTCCTAGTTCACACTCTCAGTCCACTTGCAACCAGGATGGGAAACAGCCTGAGGAAAAAGCTAATATACCAAAGGTGGCAGAGCAAAGAGGCTGAAAGGCCCAGTGATATGGTTCAGTCAACAATCAATTCTTGAGCACTGACAAATTCTGGAGATAAGAAATGCCCTTATTTCTTAGGCCATTTTTGCCAGAATTTCCATTATTTACAGTTCACAGCATCATAAATAATTCAATATACTTCAATAATCATCCAGTTGAGAATTCAAACAAGTATATTTCAGATACTTATCTCTCTTTTGTGGTCTCATATTCCACAGAAGGAAAAGTACAGACTTTTTAGAAGTCTTAAAAGTAAGACTTTCTAATGTCTTAATTTCGAAACGATTCATTTTAAGCATAGGAAACTAAAGGTGCTTTAAAGATTCATGGTTATATTCACAAAGCAAGAACTTCTAATTAAGTATTGAATAAAATTTTTAAGCTAAACAAATCACATTGTTGATAAAGATAGAAAAATGTCTAAAATGGAATTAAAAGTTTAACTTTGTATGCTAACCAAATTTAATGAAAATAGTGTTTTATTTACCTACATTATTAGAAGGTACCCAATTAAGTTGCTTTAAAATAATGACCTTACATATTTGGTCTTCTTTCTCAAATATATCCTAGAATGGAAAAATTAATGCAAAAATTAAAATTAAAAAAAGGAATGCTTTTCTATGTTAAGGAAACACTGAATACTGGCACCTACTTAGTCTTCTGAATATATTATCTCCAAATGTAAACTTTACCAAACATAAGCTCTAAAATGAAATTCAAGTAAACACAGATTTTGGAGTTAGACATGTATGCTCACTTTAGGCAAGCTCCTTAACACTCAGCTCAGCAAACTCACATGTAAAACAAGGATCATACCATCATTTTCATGGAGCTTTGTTAGAAGATTAAATGATATATCACACTTTGTGGGACAAAATGTATTTTTCCACATTTCTGTTTCAAACTTTCAAATGAAAACACATGTTCTCTTAAAAACGTATAGCATACATCAACACATGCACACCAGCACAGTACTTTCTTATGCACAAACACACACTTTATTCAGGTGTCAAATCTAAAAGTAATGGAGCACTAACACAGAATCCGAGTTTTGGCCCCCATCCTTTACGCTCATTATTCCCTCTGCATAGCACACCTTTCACTTTTGTTCTACTTTAGAAAGAGGTTTCAAAGAGAATCCTAGGCTAGCCAATCCCATCCCTTGCTCCTCCAAATTCTCGCACTGCATCTGATAGTTATAATTCACTGCTTTGCTAATTTCCTTCTCTACAAAATACAAGGTAGGTGTATGGACAGTGACCATAAGCAATTATTCTGACCTCCATATGCCACTCATTACTTTACAAAAATCACTTATATAATTTTAACATCCCGATACAAACTTTATATAAATCAAGTCATATTTTATACGTTGAAATCCTCATAATTTCTAGCCATATAATATCTTGCATGAATTAGGAACATGTGTGACCATGTTATTAATTATAATCATCACTTAAATATCATTTAGCTGGACAATTTTTTAAAATTCTGACTTGATCAAAACATTAGACTCATTCACTAAATTGTTCACCTGATGAACAGCTTTTTGCTCAGGTAGATTACAACGGACTAATAACACATCCTTCAGGTTGGATTCCACCAAAGCCTCTAACAGGCAGCATATCATCTCTTTAAGTCCCTTGGTGGGGAGATCTCACCACCTCCATGCTCAGGACAGCCAGACTACCTCCTAGGAAGATGACCAGCTGGAGTTGGAGATACAGAATGCAGAGAAAAGTTTTCTTTTTTTCCTCAGTGAAAATTAACCAGCTCATTTAAAACTGGAACGGGACATTCTGGCCTCACCAGTACCACTCAACAGTATAAATCAACCAGAACCACAGACTCATTTAAATTTCACATAAGAAACAAATTCACTCAAATTTGATTAGCATTTTGATACAAATGCTCTTTATCTTATGATTATTTTCATATTGTCTCCAGTGCAACGTTATAATTAAAGGCAGAAGTCGTGCTAAGAATCACAAATTTAATTCATTTACAATACTCTTATGTTTCCTTGAACAGGTCCCTTGAAACAATGACCAATGACCAATCCCTCTACCACTGATTATTTCTCTCATTTAGCACATAATTCTGTAACTGAATCTATCCACCAAGGATTATGCTTCTCTGCCTATTTATACCTCTGGAAACATTAATAGGCATCAATTTCATCAAATTATCAATGAAAATATGAAATACTATGAGACTTAATTAAGATAACAACACTAAAGAAATGAGCATTATTCTTTTGGGGAGTGTTTTCCAAGCAGTTAAGCATGAACTGTTGGGTAGAGAATTCAGCAAAATGGACATAGACTACTTCTAGCCCTGGAAAAGTAGCATGTTATTAATCACATTATAATCCTTGCATAATGCAGGAAGTATGTTATACTTCTCATTGCCAGAGCCCTAAGGACTTACATCTCACCAGACACCACATTTTTACACAAGCCCAAAGTTCGGCTTACCATGCATCTTCATTTTACCATTAAAATAGTAAGAACCAAATCTTTCTCATGCTCAGATTCCTTATCTGTGAAATGGGGGTAAAGTAATAATTACCTAATGTGCTCGGGTGTTCTGTGGTTTAACTAATTAGAGGTTGTAAAGACTGATAAAGCACTAAGTTGTATTAAATATCTATATAGCATGTATTTACTGGCCAGCTTGTGCACTGGCTGCCTAAACACAGCTGATCTTAATAAGCAGTAGGAACTCAGCTAAAAGCATGTGAAGAGCTGATTGGAGGAAATAGCATGGAAGGAGTGTTTATGACGTGTGAATTTGTTAACATTGTTTTAAAAATTCAGAAGTGATTTCATTGTAGGATGTTGCTATCTTTAAAACTCCCAGAAAGGTGACACTTTACCACCTTATAGAAGGTAAACCTTTAACATTGATAGGAAGAAAATATTCGGAATTCCAGGGACTGCACCAAAAGTGCTTTTGAAGCCAAACTGACATGGTGTGCCTTTTTTCACTGTTCTCTTTTCTGTCTGTTCTGCTGATAAAATTCAGATGATGTGTATACAGGTACAAGCAAAGATGCTCTGTAAGTTCTTATGGAGGAAGAAGATGGGTTCTGTGCACTGTAGCTTTTTAGCAAATCAGACCAATGAAGAAAGCAGATCAAACACAAGCAGATATTAGGGAACTCAGGATGCTATATAAAGTCCAGCATCTGTCACCTTACCGATATCATGAGCCTAAGTTGTGACACTTTCCTACTCCTTTCTATTCCCAGGTTCCTTGCTAAGATAAGATCCCCATGGCCAAATCTCATGCATAAACCAGACTGGGAAGTGCCTGCTCCCCTGGGTTCTTATCCTTGGCTCAGCAACAGGACTTTGATTTGTTTTGCCCTGACCTCTTAGTCTACTTCATCTACCCCTATAGCCCAACTTTGTATTTATGATTCCATTTTGATGGCCTGATTACAATTTATACTTACCATTTTTACTAAACAATGTACTTTGATTTCCTTAATCATGCATTGTAACCCAATTCTAGTTAATCTAGCCATGACAGCTCAATTGTAATGTCTAAACTCTTCCCTTAAAAAAAGGAATATTCCTTGCCTTCATTTCTAGTACTCCCACTAACATAAACAATTGCTAACAATTACTGAGTGCTTACTATATGGATCAAATGTTTTTAAACAGATTACAAATCTGTACTAAATATTTAATCTGGATGTCAATTGTCTAAGGTAGTTGCTATTGATGGCTCCTCTTACAGAAGAGGAAACTGAGGCACTGCAGAGTACATAACCTGCCTAAAGTCTTGCAGCTGTTAAGTAGAACTGAATCTGAACCCAGCAAGTCTGGCCCCAGAGTGTGCACTTTTCACCACTCCATTCCAGCTGCTACGTGGTACTGGGCTACCCACTCTATCTTTTCTAGTATCGCAGCAGGCACTGAGGCCATGCCCGGTCAATGTAGGTTGGAGGTGAGTGAGTATATGAGCACAAGGCTAACAGTTTTCTCTTGTTAGAACACCCCTGGCTGGGGGGCCTGGGTGCTCAGTTGGTTAAGCATCTGACTGTTGATTTTGGCTCAGGTCATGATCTCACCTTTCTTGAGTTTGAGCCCCTTGTCAGGTTCTGTGCAGACAGCGCAGATCCTGCTTGGGGCTCTCTCTCTCTTTCCCTCTTTCTCTGTCCCTCCCCTGCTCACACTCACTCTCTCTCTTTCTCTCTCTCTCTCAAAATAAACATTTTTTTAAGTTAAAAAAATAACACCCCTAACTATTTATTTCAGTAGGAGTGGCTTCTGACTTCTCCATTCCAAGTTATTCTTATAAGTAGATTAAGAGAACCATGTTCATTTTATAAAATGAAATCAATGTATTCACTCTGCAGAGGACACCACTATAGTATATGAAAAGATAAGAGAAAACATTTTATTAGGTAGCTGAAAAAAAAAAGGGAAAAATTGTCACAGTGAAAAGTAATACCCTTTCGAATACTGCTGTGATTTTAATTATCATAATGGATAGCTTTCAAATAAAATAGAAAAACAACAACAACAACAACAAAAAACCAATCTGGTCCTAATATCAAAATAGTCAAAGAAACAAGAACTCAAAATTAATTGCATCAAGAGCAAAAAGCATTATTTTTGGCAAATACCTAAAATCATTTTGTCTTTTTTCAACTTTTCAGACAGATTTTTTTTTAGTTTATTTATTTATTTTGAGAGACAGAGAGAGAGGAGGGGGGAGCACAAGTGGAGGAGAGACAGAGAAAACGAGAGAGTGAGAGAGAGAATCCCAAGCAGGATCCGCACACAGAACCCAATGCAGGGCTTGAACTCACATACCACAAACTCATGACCTGAGCCAAAGTCAGCCACTTAACTGACTGAGCCACCCAGACACCCCATTTGGTCTCTGTTAAACACTACACAGACACACAGAGAATGTGCACTATGCCACTTGGAACCACTGATCAAATGGCTGAACATGGTGACTATTAATATAAACTTACAAGTATTTCCAGGCAAAAATTACTTCTGTCATGCCAGCATCATAGGTTATTATCTGAAAATAAAACGTTGGATGTTATATGCCATCCAATAACCTTCAAGGACAAGAAGTGATGTTGAAGGAAAGTCATCCTTTTCTCACTACTTTACATTTTTTTTTAATTTTTTTTTAACGTTTATTTTTGAGACAGAGAGAGACAGAGCATGAATAGGGGAGGGTCAGAGAGAGGGAGACACAGAATCTGAAACAGGCTCCAGGCTCTTACATTTTATCAGAGATCAAAGTCAGCTCCTATAAGGATTTGTATTTGACTTACATCAGCTATGCCCCTCACAGAATTAACTTTCCTGAAAGACATTTTAATATTGTGCCCCTAATAGTTTTTTGGGTGGCATATAAAATATATATGAAATTTAATATTGAATATCATGTAAAAATATAATTTAGGAGGCCATTGTATAAATTCTTATCCAAGCACATAAAAGCCCACATCTTACATTTTGGAATTCAGTGCTAAAAAAATCTGTGTTTCCTCTGAAGAATCATAAACTACGTAATTATTCCATGTTTGCTTTTTCCTAAACCCCAACTCCAGCTTTCTGGAAGCTAAGAATCAAATCTGTCAATCACAGAGAATATCTGTGCACTTCTAATTTGGCATCTTTATATTTGAAACAGATTTTTTTAATTCAACTTCTCTTTTACTATTTCATTACAGATTCCTATTTTTTCAACCAGTCTTGAAGCTTCAATGAACAGTAGGCTCTAAACCTAAACAAATGCAAAAATAAGCTTACCCTAAAAATAATCTATCTTTCTAGAGGACAGATCAATATTTTAAAAACTGCTGTTATAATGTACCCTTAATGTGCATAATTGTTATTATCTTAAGAACAACTAAAAATAGAGGAATTCTTCTTCTTTGCAACTCTGGCTCCTCATCTCTCTATTTATACTTCTCACAGAATCAACTTATGCTTGATGGTACAAGAATCATTTGAATCAGTATAAAAATCAAAGAGCCATATTTCCAGTGTGTGAAACCCCAAAGTAAACCTGGAAATATGGGAAGACTACAAACCAAAAAGAGCCAGTGAGGGGCAAACATGAGGACACAGACTTTCATAAATATGCTAGTTGGATATTGTGGGGACAAAATAAAATATTAGTACTGACAATGCTAACAAGAGCATTAATAGCTTATTGTGGGTCAAATACTCATTTAACTGATAACCTCATATCAGCCCAGTCCAAAGAATGTGTTTGCTAACTCTAGTCTCTCCATCATTATGTTTCAACTTTCCTCCTTGTAGCTTTGTAGTCTTAAAAGAGTACTCAAGTCACAGAGATTCTACCCCACCTACAAGCTCTATCTATGGCAAATGGAGATGGGAAACATTATTAAATCCAGAGGAAGAGGGAGATTAAGATTTAATAAGGTCAGGAATAAACCTGAGCACACTAATTTAACTTGAAAATATTTCCCACTCTTCCTTTGTTTCAAAAAATCACATTTATAGTTTTCCCTCTCTTTAAAAATGAAATTCCACAAATTCACTTCCCAACTCCACTGCAAGGTCAGTGCTTTTGTAAACTTGTGATTGATTTCTTTGGAGCGCAGACTGTAAAAATGCTAACACAAACCCGTGACCTGCTACACCTTTTCCAAATAAAAATAGAAGGAAAAAAAGGCCCCAAAACATTTGGCGTAGTAACCTATTTATAGACTATTTTCATTTCCACTTATTGAACTTTATCACAGAATGACATATGTCCACAGAGCTGCTATATCCAGCTTAACAGCTTCAAGTAATAACAAGGTGGTTCACTGTAAAGATATCACACTGGCATGTGTGTGTGTCTGTGTGTATGTGCCCGTGTGCCCGCGTATTTGTGTGTGTTTAGTAAGGCCAAGCAGACTAGTATTTTACAGAACACAAAACTAGGAATAAAAACCCAATCAAATTTCATTCCTTTTTACAAAGTGGCCAATTCCACAACCTTGGACTAGTCAAATTCATTGCACATTTTCTAGGTTTTACCATTATTATAAAATATGGCAGCCAACTTCACATTTAATTGTGTAAGTGTCCTCAATATTAGAGAACAGCCTATTCAGTAAGCAATATTTTGCAGTTTCTCTCCTTTTTCACAGTATGGAGTAGTGCCTTGTATGTATACTATGGATGCAACATGTAGATTAGTATTAGAATTTTGGCTCAGAAACTTAACAGCCATGTGATATTGAACATATAACATTTTTGAGCCTAAATTTTATCCTCTATTAAAAATGGGTAATGGAGGGGCACGTGGGTGGCTCAGTTGGTTGAGCATCTGACTTCAGCTCAGGTCATGATCTCGCAGTTTGCGAGTTCAAGCCCCGCATCGGGCTCTGTGCTGACAGCTCAGAGTCTGGAGCCTACTTGAGATTTTGTGTCTCTCTGTCTGCCCCTTCCCCGCTTGTGCTCTCTCTCTCAAAAATAAATAAATATTTTTTTAAAAATCTTAAAAAAAATGGGTGATGGGCATTGAGGAGGGCACTTGTTGGGACGAGCACGGAGTGTTGTATGTAAGCGATGAATCACAGGAATTTACCCCAAAACCAAGAGCCCACTATATACACTGTATGTTAGCTAACTTGACAATAAATTATATTTAAAAAATAAATTAAATAAATAAATTCCAAAAAATATGTAGATGAAAATAGGTATTTTACAAATTTTAGTGAAAATTACTCTAAGAATAGACATAGAACTTTCATCTTCATGACTCACACATTTCAGACACTCAAGAAATCTTTGAATTTTGAATGTTTGAATTTTCTTCAAACACTTCTCCTTGTCTCAAGATGTGTTATTCTCATTGCACCAGGTTTATTCTCACAAAAGCATTTAAATTCAGTCAATATAAGCAATACTTTTTGTGGGCTTTCACCATATCTCATATAAACTGGGAAAACATCTCTGCCTTCAAAAAGCTTACCACCTAATGAGAAAGAGGAAAAAATAGACCAGAATACAAAATTGAGCATCAAATGAAATTCTTTAGGTTCTCAGATTTGGAATATGTTGGCCTTCTTTGAAAGTCCATCCACTTTGCTGCCTAGCTAGAGTATTCTAGAAGAAAGTTTACAAAGTAACTCATGCTATTGAGCATATCTCTGGGAAGAAGGAAGTCAAATGAGATGGGAGACAGAAATGGAGACTAAAAATAACCTCTTTTTTTTTTTTAATTTTTTTTTTAAACGTTTATTTATTTTTGAGACAGAGAGAGACAGAGCATGAACGGGGGAGGGTCAGAGAGAGGGAGACACAGAATCTGAAACAGGCTCCAGGCTCTGAGCTGTCGGCACAGAGCCTGATGCGGGGCTCGAACTCACGGACCGCGAGATCGTGACCTGAGCTGAAGTCGGACGCTTAACCGACTAAGCCACCCAGGCGCCCCTAAAAATAACCTATTTAACCAAAATGACTTCATAATATCCCATTAGCATGATGGTCTACTTCATCAACCAACCAAGCAATCATAGTAAGACATGATTAAGGGCAGAATTAAGCTTAGTGGTCAATGTTTTTCTTTTTAGTCCATCTGTAATTATTATGCATCCATTAACATGCTGTTATTTTTATTTAGCATTATAAATATTTTTGTAAATTGTCAATGTTTTTCTAAATTTCTAAAATTTTCTAAATTTTCATAATTATAATTTTTGGAGGCTACATGATATACTAACCTGTTGGTATACCATAATTTATTAAAGAATTTTATATGTTATACATTTAGCTTGTTTCCATTTTGTGCTACAGTAAATTTCTTCTTGCTTGTGTTGAAATGTTCTCAGGACAGATTTCTGGGGGTATAATATTAGGTCAAAGAGTATGAATATCTTATCCTCATCATATGAGGAAAATTAATTATCACCATTTGCATCCAATTTTTTAATATATATTTTTTAAGTTTTATGAATAATTTACAGAAGTGTAAGGAAATAGTGAAAAACTTCATTATAATTTATAAGACCTTAAACATATCAACCTCTTTTTCTTTTTTTTTATTTATTTTTTTTATTTTTTTATGTTTATTTATTTATTTTTTTAATATATGAAATTTACTGTCAAATTGGTTTTCATACAACACCCAGTGCTCATCCCAAAAGGTGCCCTCCTCAATACCCATCACCCACCCTATCCTCCCTCCCACCCCCCATCAACCCTTGGTTTGTTCTCAGTTTTTAACAGTCTCTTATGCTTTGGCTCTCTCCCACTCTAACCTCTTTTTTTTCAACCTCTTTTCTTAAGTGAATTCTGGGATATACATATTATAAAAGATAAACTTTTATCAAAACGGGATGGATCAGGGACACCTGAGTTTCTCAGCTGGTTGAGCATCCAACTCTTGATTTCAGCTCAGTTCATGATCTCAGGGTCATGGGATCAAGCCCTGCCTCATGCTCTGCAATGAGCCTGCAGCCTACTTAAGATTCTCAATCAATCTCTCTCTCTTTCTCTCTCTCTTTCTCTCTCTCTCTCTGTCCCCCTCTGCCCCTCTCCCCAACTTGTTCACTCTCTCTCTCTAAAAAAAAATAAAATAAATAGGGGGATAGATCAAGTTTTTGTAGTAAAGTATTATATGAGTAAATCCTTCCAGCTGAATGGCTAATGAGGTGAGAATGTCATATTTACTTTTGTCTTTAAAAATGTATTATTCATCCACTTATTTTTGATTTGGGGAAAATTCATCTAGAATATCATAATCTGAAGATTCATTCTCCGAGATTTCACTTGCATAAAAAATTTCAGCAACATCATAAAGTCTATAGTGCTGTCTCTTTTCATTCATCTTCTGATTTATTCAATAATTGTGAAACATCTTTCATTTTAATTCTATTTCCTTTTTTTAAGTCTTTTTTAGAATTTTTTTGAGAATACAAGATGAATAACAAAATAATTCTGGGATTATGAAATAGAAAAATGTTTCAAGATATGGGAAAAATAACATCACTAAAATCTCTTAGAGGGCTCAATGGATTCATAAGATAATTACAAGATAGGATGCGTTTTATCCTATTTATTTTTAATGTAAGTGTTCTTTACTTCCTTTGGAAGACCTCTAAGAAACTATAAAAGTCATAATATATCAATCCTTATAAAGAGTTAGAATTGCTCTCAAAAGACACTAAAATCTAAAGTTGGATCCAATGGACCTTGGTGATATACAGAGGTTAGACAGTTCTGTCTACATGTCATATTCTACTTAAAACAGATTTGTTTGTTTTCTTAAAGAAACAGAAATTAACCAAAATCTACTGGACACCTATTACTAAACATAAGGTATTGTGCTAGTATTTAATTTATAAGGTAGTTCCAAGAGGGAGAAATTATAATTCTCATATTATAAATGAGGAAGTAGGTCCAAAATTATTGCTTTTCTCAGTTAAAGTCACATCAAAATTAAATGGTAAAGCAATTATTTGAACACATCTTTATTTTAAGTGTATTTACATTTATTTTATTCTATTTTATTTATATTTATTTTACTTTCCTCTATTTTATACTTTATTTTACTTTACTCTATCTTATAATTATATTTATTCATCTTATTTTCTATTTCTTTTACCCTCCAAAATTCAAGTGTTACATGTGAGTTAGTTTTCACAAAATGTAATCATATAAATAGGATTCTACTCAATACACTGTTATAAACCATATCAAAAAACAATATGAGGGGTGCTTGGGTGTCTCAGTAGGTTAAGCATTTGACTTCAGCTCAGGTCATGATCTCACAGTTTGTAAGTTCGAGCCCCACGTCAGGCTCTGTGCTGACTGACAACTGAGAGCCTGGAGCCTGCTTTCAATTCTGTGTCTCCCTCTCTCTCTGTCTCTCCCCTGATTGTGCTCTCTCTCTGTCTCTAAAAAATAAATAAAAACATTAATTTTTTTAAAGGTTTTTTAATGTTTATTTACTTTTGAGAGAGAGAGAGACAGAGCACGAGCAGGGGAGGGGCAGAGAGAGAGGGAGACACAGAATCCCAAGCAGGCTCCAAGCTCTGAGTTGTCAGCACAGAGCCCGACACGGGGCTCAAACCCACCAACTGTGAGATCGTGACCTGAGCTGAAGTTGGTCGCTTAACCGACTGAGCCACCCAGGTGCCCCCAAAAAAACATTAATTTTTTTAAATATGAAATTGTGCAAAAAGAATGTAAACAGAAAAATATTCACCTGCCAGTAATCTCTGAAAAGAGTAGAATATATGGGTTTTCTACATATTTGAAAGCACACTCACACACACACACACACACACACACACACACACAAATGCCAGCATGTCCCTTGGAAGTAATTTGTTTTTCTTTGAAACAATATGTATTTATATTTCCTGAGGTTTTAAGTCAGAACAAGGCACTAGTTTTCTTACCCCATGGTTTGCAACTATGAGAAACAATGCTTCTGCTACATAACATGCTGCCTGTTGCCCCTTGGCCATCTTAGTGACAATGGCCCTCTTCACAGGCCATACATCAAAGGGGCACATCAACAGACTTCTCTAACTCATACTGTTTTAGAAAACAAAAATGATTGCTAATAAATTTTAAGCCATGATAGCTCAATCACTGGGTAAAGCAAGATTTTAATCATCTGAAATCAGGAAGCACTTGCAAGTTATCATAATGCCTCACATTTCCTCAGCAATTTGCTTTTTATAAAGCTTTGTCCCTTAATTCAGCTTTCAAGTTAATGAAAGCCCTACCCATGTATCTCCATGGACATACAGGAAAGAAAATTCTCTCTCCAAACTGTCCTTTGTTACTTTCTTCACTGGGGCCTATTTCCTGACTGGAGGAAAGAAATATTTTTAGAAAAGCAGTTCTCAACAAGATTTGGGGGTAGGAACAGGATGTAGAGGCAGCATTTCCACACCACTTCTGCCTAACTTTGTTCAATTTTTAAGTTTCCAATAACCCAGCCCCTGGTTGAGGAGGCTATTTTGATTACTAAAAATGGGAATTAAGGATTGTGAAGTAATCAAGTTTTTATGATAACACATCCAAATAGAGCCAGAAGGTTGATGAGATCCACAGAGCTGGGAAACACGGGGAGAATAAAGAAGGTTCCACCATATTAAATACATACAGGACATAGTCTCACTCACAATTCTCACTCAAAGGGAAGTACACTTTCCTAGCTCACTGATGTTGGGATTGGTCACATGACTTGTGTTGATCCCTGGAATCTGAACAGAGGTGACAGTGTACCTGTTCAGAGCACAGACTATAGTCAGCACAAAATTTTTCTGCTCTTTTGCCCCTCCATGGGAAGAGTATGACCAAGCAGCTACTGGTTCCAAAAATGAAAACACGTAGGGTGACTTGACCCTAAAGGGAAAATAAATGTGTTTACTTTCATAAATCTCCGGAATTTTGACATTGTTAGTTAGGGCCCATTATTACATAAACTTAAATACACACTGTATTTCAAGAATTATTCTCCGTATTCATTCCCCTCATTCTGCCTAAAGCTACATTCATTACAGTAGGCAAAAAAGCAGCTAAGACTGCAAGCTCTGAAATAAGATGGACCTTCAGTAAGCTGACTTCTGCAAACCTACTTATTCAGTTGTAAAATCTGCATAACAACAGTAGCAACCACACTGTTATTATTGTGAAGATTAAGTAAGATAATTGATTTAAAGTCCTTAGTATAGTTCTCAGTATACAGTAAGCATTCACCAAATCTCAGATATGGTATTATTGTTTTTTTCATTACTTGTGTTTTAATTATTGACACATTAACATGACACAGGCTGCAAAAAGGTCTGGCTAGGAAATGGGAAGTGAGGTACGAGGAAGGAAGGGCTGGAGCATCCTTCCAATAGCGAGACTTCTGTGATGGTGCAATGAAAATGGACCTCAACACTTCATTCAAGATTTTCCATAAACACTGGACTTCTAGTCTCCAGAACCGTGAGAGAACAAATGTCTTTTGTTTGAATATATACATTTTTTTCCATAAACAATGCAACAGCAAAAAGGGCGTCTTAGTAAATCTGACCTTTTAAAATGTGACATTGAGAACAAATGACTTTTACATGTGACCAAATATGAATTCTTCCATGCTGAAATTTTTAATCCTTTTGATGGAAATGTTTCTAAATAATATGCTAACCTTTCCGCTCTTTATATGGATTTCAAGTTTTTAACCATTTTGCATGACTCTTTGTCTTGGTTTCTTATTTGTTTTTAGCAATTATAATAACAATTTATATTTTTAATATAAATTTGAGGTATCAATGCTGAATGAACTTACATTCCTCAATGCAATCTATATAACACCTTTTCCTTTGTTTACTTTAAATGAAAGTTGAGTGCAGCATGTATAGGCTTGTACTACATGACCATTGTTCTACCCAAACAAATTAAGGAAATCAAAGGATAAACCAGTTTTCTTTGAAGTTTTTTTATATTCTTAATAAATTATATTCTGTCTACCAGTACCCTTTGATATCGTAGCATTATTCAAAATACTCTCCTAAATCAGAGTTAGTCACCACTTCAATTGCTTGGTCATATTCAACTCAGTCTCTCATAAACCTCTAACCATGGCAACTGAAGGACCTTACTGTGTATCTTATTGTGCTTGCCACAGCACTATCTTTGATGGGCAAATAACACCATCTTGTGAATGCTTAGGAGATTTATTCTAAAGACAATATATCCGAATTGTGATTTTTATTCATATCTCATTAACTCAATAAGCCTTTACTGAGAATCCACAATGCATGTGTAGGGCAATGGAGAGAGAAAGCTAAAGGAAGACAGACAAGGTCTCCAGTCTCACAGAGCTTAAGGGGAAACAGACAATGCACAAGTAAATAAATGAATAAATGTAGTGTGATGTACAGACTTAAGACAGAATGCTGTGAGAGAGAGCAGCTAGATTAGATTAGATGGCCAAGGAAAACATCTCTCTCAGGAGGTAAGATTTACACTGCACTCTGAATGACAAGCAGCAGCTATCCAGTGGGAACAGAAAAAGCTTTACACCTACTGGCTTAAACATGAACTAGAGCCTTTGATTCATCTTGACAATTCTTTTTAAAACTATGTAGTTGATTTCTAATTTATTAAATTCTAATCTTGAATAATAAAAATTTCATATCTGTATTTCAAAAACATAAGTTGAATCTCTCTACCTTGAAAAACTATGAAAATTTTAGGTCCCAAGAACAAAATCATCTGCCCTTAATTCTCAGGAGAACAGAGAAAATGGTAGATTTTAAATATATCTACTTATTAATCACTACCTATTTCTTATTTCAATCCCTATATTTAGATCTTGGATTAAAATAATAAAAAACTGCATCTGTCTTCAAGCCAAACTATGATCCCCAGATAAGATGTGATTACTTTCTAAGACAAATTCTTTATTAGCTGACATTATTAAATTGAAATGATTACCTTGTGTGTAAACAGCAATTTCTCTGAAGGGCTTAGTCATCCATTTAGACTTATTTTTAATTACTTTAAACCCAAATAATCCTCAACACATTTTAGTAATGTAAAGGGGAAACAATCCTATCCAAACTATTCTAGTGAACAAACTGAGGCACTGGGCAATTAAGTTACTTATTTCTGATTATCCTGTGGTCTGTATTCAAAGTGTTTCAAAGTGTCTGAATAAAAAATAACCACCTTAGCCAGTTATCTTCCTGTTGACAAGAGGTTGAATATTTGAGAAACATACAGGTGTTTATTTAAATAACAAAATCATCCATTTTGTATAAAACTTTCCATTTTTTTTTAAATCCAGCAATTCCATGAAATTTGTTCATCTCTCATTCACTGAATAAGCATCTGTCACGCACCTTCTATTCTCCTGAAATGGTGGTAAGCTCTGAGGACACAAATGTGAAACAAATGTGGTCTCTTCTGGCAATCACTGTTTTTATTTTTTTTAATGTAATGTTACACAATGTAAAACATAATCACACCTGTGAGTAACCATCTAATTGTTACAGATTAACCTTTAACCTGGCACATGATAGTTGTTCAATCAGTACTTGCTTACTGATAATACTTTGCTATGTAGATATAATCTTAGGATCAGAACCACAAATTAGAGATACAGCTTTACTTACAAGTTTTATATAGAGGAAAGCGCTGTTCTATTGCAGTACAGATAACTAAATTCCACATTTCAGAAATAAAAACACACATTTAAATTCCTCTACATCTCTCTTACCATCCATCCGCTCCTCTCTATTCTCTCCTACAACCTTGATTCAGAAAGTTAGAGCCTCATGTGTGTATTATCACAATTTTCTATAAATGGCTTCCTCATCTTCCATCTTGTTTAAGTCAATATCACCTTCCATTTTTAAGTCTATCTGTGTGAATACACATTTTTAATGGTTCCTTCTTTTCTACTGGATAGAGTTCAAACTTCTTAAAATCACACACAAGTTCTTCCATGAATTAATCATTGTCTACATCCTATCAATACCCCATAACTCAGCCAAGCTGACTTCCTACCGTTCCCATAATGTGAATTCTGTTTTATGGCTTCATGCCTTTGTCATTTACTCTCTCTCCTTGGAATGTCTTCCTCTTCACCCTGAATAGCACACATTTATTCACATCAAGACTTCATTCTCTAAAGCTTTTCCTGAATCCTATTCCCCTAGTTCAGTAAAATCGTACTTCCTCCTGAATGCCCTTTATAACTATTAATATGAACTACAATCACAATGCCCAGACTCTAGCATACTTTTAGAAATGTATATGTGTACAAAGGTATTTCTTCCTGATTGACTATGATCTGTTGAAGTTAGGATCTTTTTTCTACATGAGTTTTTTGGCATTCAATGACAATATGTTGAAGAAAGACAGCATAAAGGAACTATAGGAAACAAAAATATGTTTGAACTGTGATGGCTGCCTTTTCTCCAACTCTCCAGATGTAAGTTTGCCAATACCCTCTCTGAGGCATTAGCACCACTTAGCTCCCAGAACAATGCAAGGTTATGAAAGAATTGTACTTTATGTTTAAGATCCTGCTTCCACCACTAACAACTATCTAAACTTGAGCAAACCACTTATCTCTTAACCTCCGTCTTCTTATCAATAGAATGAAGAATATAAGGATTCATATCTCACAAATCTGGTATAAGGATTAAATGAGACTATATACACAATACTTAAAACAGAGTCTGGTATGCAGTAATGCTTCAGACTTGGGAAAGATAGCTATTTGATAGTTAGGGATTTCAGCTGCAATTCATAGACCCAATGTAAGCTAACTAAAGCCAAAAAGAAGTGATTAATTTAATTCCCAGTCATGGGAACTGGGAAGTATAGAGTGTCTGATAGGCTGCATAATTCATTAATTCCCTTTCACTTTCAGAATCAATTTCCTTCTTCCTAGCCCTCTCCATATCTCTGTCTTCATTATATCCCTTTGTACATTGTTCCATTTTTTTTTCCCATTGTATATGGCTTTCACCAGTCCCAGAGCTCCAACATTACATCCTTCAACTTTGACAAACCACTTAGAAAAAAAAGGGGCAAGAAACACTCACTTCCTTAGCCTCAGTTTATATAATCTCTGTGAGGTTTTTCATTGGTCAGTGCTATAGACTATGTACCCCCAAAATCCATATATTAAAACCAAATCCCCCAAATGATGGTGTTTGGGGGTAGAGTCTTTGAAAGGTGATTATGACATGAAAGCAGGTCCCTCATAAATGAGATTAGCACCATTTATAAAAGAAAACCCAGAAACCTCCTTTGCCTTTTCTGCCATGTAAGGACGCAATGAAAAGATAGCCAACGATGAACCAGGAAGTACCTTCATCATACACCAAATCTGTCAGCACTTTTGTCTCGGACTTCCCAGCCTCCAGAACTGTGAGAAAGAAACCTCGTTTTTTTTTTATAAGCCATCCCAGTTTATGGTATATTGTTACAGAAAATGGACTAAGACAGGCAGTCTGGAACCAACTGCTATAGACAGGAGGGAAAGCTACTAGAACTGGTCCAACCAGTAACTCAACCACTCTTGAGTTACTGAATGGTCTGCTATTAGAATGGGGTCTGTTATTAGAGAGTAGAGGTCTGTTACTAGAACAGGGAAGGGGAAATACTGGATAGATGTAAACCATAGCTGTTATATTATCCTTCTTAATAATATTTCCATTTTCTACTTGATCTTAGCTAAATTAAGCTTGTTTTAATTTTTTCTTTCAATTGACTACTCCCTAAAAAAGTGGTGTCCAGCATTAACCAATGGCATCAGACTGTCCTTAGTACTACTCTTGCCACAACCCTAAGAACACAATGCCTTCATTCTCTACTCTAGCCACTTAGATTAGTCAATGGGAGTTAGTTTATCACTCTTACTGCTCTCCAATGTCCTAACTCTCAGTCCCTAGCTTCAGTGGTATCTGAAATGATTTTTTCCAGATGCTGACACAAATGTAAGGATTTGAGTATAACTGAGATTTCTGTAAGATAATCCTAGGAAGAATCAGTTAAGAAATAGAAAAAAAGGCAAGGCAAGAAACAGCAAACCAATATGGTATGCATTAAAAAAAAATAGGTTATTTCTGTAGGCATCAGGGACAGAGCTAGGCTGGCCATCTCTAGAAGATGGTCTGGGACTTCTCAGAGTTGTCCCTCCCAAGGAATGAGGAATTTGGCATATTTATCATGCAATGTCCATGCGTTAGTGGCTGAGGCCAGCTCCAGGGCATGTTCATCCTCAAGCATTTCCTGTTTTTCCATGAGGGCTGAAAGAACACTCTTGAAACAAAAAGTTATAGAAGCTTATGAACGGTATCAATATGAGAATAGTGAGTGCCAAGGGGACCTGGGCTAAACATTGCAAAGAGTCTTCTGTAAGTGGCCTGCCATGAACTTTTAGAACTGAGACCTCCTCTGCTCTGTCCAATAACCCTTTCTTAATGAACATCCTGTCCCTGACCACCAGTCATGTTCAAACTTTCTTGATAGCCATTGTCTACACTACATTTTCTTTCTCCTAGAGCTCAGTTATAGAGAGCTACAATTCTTGGATTCCTCAATTCTAGCCATATAGCTGAATCTACTCCTACAGCAGAAATGACATTTAGCTAGTTCTGTTGGCTTGACCATGTGTCATTCCTATTCCCTTCAACTGCTACCTTATCTGATACTACATCTCACAGAAATATAGTCCTTACCATGAGGGAGTTCACAGATTTCAGGAGAATATGAGTAAACAAATTACTTTATGTTCCAACTTAGATTTCTCTCTAATAAAGAAGCCTAGCATAATACTCCAAGTCATGTTGGGGTGGCACTCTGAGGTTCTTTGAAAAGAAAAGCACTTCACACTTTTTCTCTCAGAGCATTTATTGCCCTTAAATTTATTTTATTTTTCATATTATTTCATGCTATTTTCTTTATTTTTTTAACATTTATTTATTTTTGGGACAGAGAGGGACAGTGCATGACCAGGGGAGGGTCAGAGAGAGAGAGGGAAACACAGAATCTGAAACAGGCTCCAGGCTCTGAGCTGTCAGCACAGAGCCCGACGCGGGGCTCAAACTCATGGACTGCGAGATCATGACCTGGGCCGAAGTCGGACGCCCAACCAACTGAGCCACCCAGGCGCCCCATTTCATGCTATTTTTAATAACAGTTTTATTGAGATATAATTCACACACCATAAATTTCACCTTTTATTGTATACAATTCAGTAGTTTTCCCTATATTCACAGAGTTTGGCATCCATAATCACTAATTCTAGAATATCTTCATCATTTCTGAGGGGAATCCCATACTCAATAATAGCCACTCTCTATTTCTGCCACATAATCGCCACCTCTGGCACCACTAGTCTACTTTCTATGAATTTGTCTATTCTGGACATCTCTTATAAATGGAATCATGAAATATGTAGCCTTTTATGCTTAGCATGTTTCTTTCACTTAGCTTGCTTGCAAGGTTCATCCATGTTGCAGCTTATGTCATTACTACGTTTTATTACTGAATAATATTCCATTGTAAGGATATTCCACATCTTATTTATGCATTCACAAGTTGATAGATATTTTTTAAATGTTTATTCATTTTGAGAAGGAGAGAGAAAAAGCAGGGGGAGCAACAGAGAGAGAGGGAGAGAGAGAATCCCAAGCAGGCTCTGCTGTCAGCACAGAGCCCAACACTCATGACTGTGAGATCATGACTCAAGTGAAAACCAAGAGTTGGGCACTTTATAGACTGAGCCCCCAGGCGTCTGACAAGATGACAGATATTTTGAGTTGCTTCTACTTTCAGAGTATTATAAAATAAAGCTGTTGTGACTATGCATGTACAAGTTTTTGTGTATAAATATGTTTTAAATTTTCTTGGATATATAAAAAAGAACAGAACTGGTGCATCACAGGTAATTGTATGTTTAATATTTTGAAGATCAAACAACCATTTTCCAAAATGGCTGACTCATTTTACATTTCCACCAACAATGTATGAGGGTTCTAATTTCTTACATCTTTACCAACACTTGTTACTGTCCATCTTTTTTATTGTAGCCATCATAGTGGTTATGAAGTGGCATCTCATTGTGGTTTGCCTTTGCATTTCCTTAATGGCTAATGATGCTGAGAATTTTTTTATGTGCTTATTGACCATTTTTATATCTTCCTCAAAGAAATGTATATTCAAATCCTTTGCTCATTTTGTAATTGGGTTATTTGTCTTTTTTGTTAAAATGTCCTTCGATTTTTTTGGATACAACTCATCAGATATATGATTTGCAAATACTTGCTCTCAGTTTGGAAGCTGTCTTTGGCTTACCAGATGTTGTCCTTTGTAGCACAAAAATTTTAATTGTAATGAAATCCAATTTATCTAAGTATTAGGTTTCTACTGCTGCTATAACAAATTACCATAAACTTAATGGCTCAAACCAACACAAAATTATTGTATTACAATTGTAGACCCCAAAAGTCCAAAATGGGTTGCACTGGGTACTGGCAGAGCTACATTACTTCCGAAGGCTCCGGGAGAATCTGTTTCTTTGCCTCTTTCAACTTCTAGAGACTATTACATTTATTGGCTCGTGGTCCCCCATCACTCAAATTCTGCTTCTGTCTTCACATTTCCTCCTCTGACTCTGACTCTCCTTCATATTTTTTTCCTTTATAAGGACCCTTGTGTTTACAATGGGTCCACCCAGATAATCCAAAATAATCTCTCCATGTTGAGGTCCTTAATCTAATCACATCTGCAAAGGTATTGAGGATTAGAATACTGACATCTTTGTGGAGAATTTATTCTCCCTACCACAATTTATATTTGCTTTTGTCACTTGGGCTTTTGGCATCATTTGTAAGAAATCATTACCTAACCCAAGATCTCAAAAATTTAGGCCTACATTTTCTGCTAAGAGTTTTATAATTTTAGCTCTTATATTTAAGTCTATAATTCATTTGGCATTAATTTTTGTATACAGTATAAGACTGTGGTTCAACATCATTATTTTTCTAAGTTTACTTATTTAAATTGGGCATATGGGACTTGAATTCATGACCCAAAGATCGAGAGTCACTTGCTCTTCTAACTGAGCCAGCCAGGAGCCTCTCAGCATCATTCTTTCACATGTAGATATCCAATTGTTCCAGAACCATTTGTTCAAAAGACTACTCTTTTCCCCCAAAAAATTGTCTTAGCACCTTTGTCAAAAATCAATTTACAAAAAAAAAAAAAAAAAAAGTAAAAAGAAAAAAATTTACCAAAAATATATGGGTTTATTCCCAGATTCTATTCCACTGTACCACATTATATTGATTATTATAGCTCTATAGTGAGTTCTCATATCAAGAAGTTTGAATCATCCAATTTTGTTCTCCTTTTTCAAGATTGTTTTGGCTATTCTGGGAACTTCAAACTTCCATATGGGTTTCTGAATCAGCTTGTCAATTTCTGCAAAAAGGCTTGACAGAAATTACAGGTTTTGATATGAATTGTGTTTGAATCTGTGGATCAATTTGGAAATTATCATCATATTAATAGTAAATCTTCTAATCCACGAACATGAAATATTTTGGCATATATTTAGGTTTTCTTTATTTCAATAATGGTTTGTAATTTTCAGTTGTTAGGTGTGTTTTTCTTTTGTTAGATTTATTGCAAAATACTTCATTCTTTTTATTTGTATGGTAAAAGAAACTGCTTTCTTAATTTCATTTGCAGATTGTTCATTGCCAGTTTCTTGAAATGCAATTGATTTCTGTATGTTGGCCTTGTATCTTACAACCTTGCTGATTTTATTTATTAGTTCTAATAGTTATAATGCATCTATTCCTTAGGGTTTTCTATAAAGAAACTCATGTCATTTGCAAGTAGAGAGAGTTTCACTTCACTTCCAGTCTGGATGCTTTTTATTCCCTTTTTTTCCCTAGTTGCTCCAACTAAACCCTAATACTGAATAGAAATTGTGACAGCAGATATCACCCTTTACTTTAGTAGTATGTTAAATTATCTGCCTTTCCCATTACAATGTAAAGTCAGCAATGGCCTAGTTCATGGTATGGTAAACAGTTAATTTTCAACACAAATATTTTAAATGAAAAGTAGAATATGAAAGATGTCAAAAGAAAACACAAATAACTGATGTTTCAATAGATGCAGTTATCACTCGTTAGTAAGAATGAAAGAATATGAATGGATCGTGAAAGATGAGTTGGATTTTGACAAGATAAAATATATTCTAGGCAGAGGGAAAAGTGTAAGGAAAGATATTTAGGGAGAAAAGTATGGGGCATGATTATGAAAAACACTTGGTATATCTAAATTTTTTATAGAACAGAGAAAAGGAAGGTATGTCCTCATCATTTTAAATCTGGTTATTAAATACCAAAAAGAGGGATACCTGGGTGGCTCCATTGATTAAGCTATGACTCATCGGTATCAATTCAGGTCATGATCTCATGGTTCATGAAATCAAGCCCTGCATGGGGCTCTGCACTGACAGCCCAGAAGCTGCTTGGGATTCTCTCTCTCTCTCTCTCTCTCTCTCTCTCTCTCTCTCGGACCCTCTCCTGCCCATGTCCTCTCCCCCAACTCTCAAAATAAATAAACATTAAAAAAAATACCAAGAAGATAATACAAATTTGTTAAATTTTCATATGCAGTATCTTAGGACAACTATACTAATACTGCATTAAGCGATGTTTTATAATGTGCTCACTGACCACCCACAGATAGGACAAGGAAATTTTTCCATTGACTTCATAAAGTAATATTTTGAAATATGATGATTAACCAACAAATAATGATGAACTGTTGGAGAAAATTTAACCCAATTACAGACTAATTTTGGAATAAGATAGGACATTTCAACTTTATACTTAAATGAATAGAACTCTCATATATCATAAGAAATTACTCTTTTCTATGGAATGTTATAAAATTTTAGTACCAATTTTACAAAAGAAAATTTCTTTCTCTGCTCATCCTTATGGCAAAAGAAAACCTATAATCTCTGATATGAAAATTCCCAGGTTTGACTGCTGGGATGAAACATCTTCCATTCATGTTTTCTCACACTTATTTTGTAAAGTTTGGCACCAATTCAAACAATTTAAAAAAAAACTCAGTCCCATGTAAAGGTAGAAGTTTAGCTAAGACCCTGTTTGATTATTTGTGTTTAGTAACTCCAGATAGTTTCCTGAGGAGAGATTTTATCAGTAATATGCACATTGTAAATGGCATTTAAAATACAATTAAACTAAAAACAGTAATGAAATTATAGAAGTGCCAGAAGTTTCTTTTAGAAGGAAACTTGCAAATTTTTCAAAATAAATTAATCAGTGCACTTTTGTCCTTCAGTAAGGAATTCACATTCAGTGTGGATTGGAAATAATAGTCCTTGTACAAAGTATAATTAACTCCTAAATTAAGACTTGCTCCCTTTCAAGGAATCCAAGATTTTTGTCTAGGATAAACATTAAATTATTTTAAAGAGCCAGTTTGATGACACATGGTAAGGACACGGATATAGATATTCTTCTCTTTATCTTATTCTCCCTCATACCTCTGTAATAGCTTACTGTTTCTGATGACTGATCTTATTCCGATATTTTTTCTTAAAGTATTAGAAAATAAAAGGTCTTAAGAGCTTGCAAATAAATTCAACTTTTCCATAAAAAGATAGATTCTTCTATGGATTCCTCTAAAGGGCATAGAAAGTTATTTCAATTGAAAAGTATGTATTAATAGAAACATTAAGTTTCAGGTTGAGCAAAAGTGGGTCTCTGACACATTTTTGAAATAGAGTTTTAGGTTCAGGATTCCTCAGAGCTTAGAGGGGGCAGTGCTGCCTCCTACATGGGCTTCATATTCTCAGGTGTCATATGCAATTCTGCTCATTACTTAAACTTGGTCTTGGTTCTTAACTGTGTAGGCACAGTAGAGACAGAGCTACTCTCAAGCAGGCCCAAGTGATTGCCAAGGTTCATGCATCCCTTCATTTCTTCAACCAATATTGAGTACCTACAACATACCTAGCACTAAGCTAAATGTTGCAAAGAGAGTGGAGGAAGGCAGCATCTCTGTTCTCAAGTGACTTCCAGTGCAATGGATAGAATAGATTATATGGTTTACATCATCTATTACCTGTCTTGCCAATTTCCTCCATATCATTCCAATCTTCTAGCCTTCTCCCTCATCTGAGAATGTCTTCTCACTCCTCACAATTAAAATATTCTCAACCTTCAAGCTCTAGCTAAATCCCTAACTTTTTTCACAAATCCCACTCCAGTGTATACATGCTCTTCTAGACTAAAGCCTGTAGCTTAAGTGTCTTTCACACCCGAAAGTGCCTAACAAAAAATTATGCATACTATAGGGTGCTCATTATTTTGGATACAACCCAACATGATAATTGGGAATTTCAAAAGATGCTCCATCAGACATTTTCTTTGCTGATCCCTACCACCAAAGGAAAATATAAAAACTGATATATTGTAAGAAAAGAAAAAGAGAGAAGCAACCCACAAAAACTCATCCTACTATGTTTTCAGTTGAATCCAAGTGAAGAATTCACTCAAAGATGTGACAGCATAATGGAGTGAGAGGCATTAATTATACTCTCTGAAGGAGCCACCATCAGCCATGCATCTTAAATGTTTGTCACCTGGAATGAGTCACCAAGGCAGTGCCCACACTACACAGAACCATGTAGGCATATAGGCATATAGTAATCTCTGTCCCTTACCTCAATTTTCCTACATAATTTGGTAGTTTTCAAAGCCCTGACTAAAATGTTGAGTTTGTGTAAGGTACAGTGCCATTTCTATAGGAACAAATCTCACTTTAATAGGACCCCCATGCTGAATGGAATAAGCCACTATATATAAAAGAGTATATTCTATGTGATTCCATTTAAATAAAATTCTAGAGGGGCACCTGGGTGGCTCAGCCAGTTAAGCTTCTGACTTCGGCTCAAGTTATGATCTCATGGTTCATGGGTTCAAGCCCCGTGTCACTCTCTGTGCTGAAAAACTCGTGTTCTCTCTGTCTCTCAAAAATAAATAAATGTTAAAAAACAAATATATAAAAATCTAGAAAACCACACACACACAAAACAAGCCCTAGTCTATAATTCCAAAAAGTAGATCAAGTGTTGTCTGAGGCTATGGTGCAGGGAATTGGCTACAAAGGAAAACCAGATCATTTGGGGGAGTGATGGAAGTATTCTTCTATATCTTGATTGTGGAGTGGTTACACAGTATACATTTGTTGATACCCACTCATATGTACATGTAAGAGGCGTGCATTTTATTGTATGTTAATTATACTTCAATGAAATTTGTCTAAAAGTTAAAGACAACCCAAAAGGCCTCCAATTTTGTGCTACTAATTCAACAGTCAAGAAGTAGGACTTGAAGAGAATAAAATAAATTAATGCAATTGTTTTACTCTAAGAACTGAAACCTAAAAACACACGGACTCTGTTCTTCATCATCAGAAAGCATTTCTGACTCACTCCGGAAAGTCATTTTCTGTGGCCTATTTCCTTATTTATGGTTTTCAGTGTTTCATATGTTCAGGTCCATGGTAAAATGATGAAGCAGGTGAAGTTGGCCTTTGCCCACCATCCAGTTCCCCCTCCATAGCAAGCACCTAGCAGTTACACTTGTCTCTTTTCTTCTCTTTACACCGCTACCAAAAACTATGAGTAGTATAATTAACAGCCAATACTTCCTCAACACATAATACTTCCCAGCCATTCTGCTACTTGGATTCATTTATTTCATCTTCAAAATCTCTCTCTGGTGTCAGTATTTTGCTATGCCCATTTTTAAAGATGAAGAAACTAGTCATGTAGCGATTAGGCAACTTGTCTAATTTCTAAAAATTAGTAAGTTAGGGACTCTTTACTCAAGTCCAAATCAAGAGTCCATCTCCATAACCAATTTGCTCCGGTGCCTAAGCCCTTTCTATAAGAGTTCTGCACCGCCTTAAGTGGTAGCTTCACCAAATAAGCCTTCATGTTAATGTGCTCGTCTCTCATTGTATTACTACACTGAGGCCACACATTTAAAATCCCATCAAGCTCTTCTTATAGAAAACGAAAATGTTTTGTGAGAGACAGGTGTGCTTCAACAGTCAAGAGACCCTTTCACTATCAATTGAGGTCATGAAAATTTTCCCTTTGAGGTTAAATTTTCTACTTAGTTAAAAAAAAAACCTAAAAGAGGGGCGCCTGGGTGGCTTAGTTGGTTGGGCGGCCAACTTCAGCTCAGGTCATGATCTCGCGGTCCGTGAGTTTGGGCCCCGTGTAGGGCTCTGTGCTGACAACTCAGAGCCTGGAGCCTTCTTTGAGTTGTGCGTCTCCCTCTCTCTCTGCACTTCCCAACTCTCACTCTGTCTCTCTCTCTCTCTCTCAAAAATAAACATTAATTTAAAAAAAAAAAACTAAAAGAATTATCAAAATAAGTCACTAAGACTGTCTCATATATTTACCAAGATTCTTTCCATAATCAAGAAATGATATCTACGTAATTTTCTGCCCATTTTTTAAACAAAATGAGTATTTTAATTATTTTTTTTCTTCAGTAAAACTCAAATCAATAGGGAAAAAGATGCTAGATGAAACTATCCCACATTCTTTTCTTCATCTAATAAATTCACCAACACTTTCCAACATGAAATAAAAAATAACGTTGGTAAAATATTCCAACTACAATATGACTAGCCTTCACCTTGTATTTTTTATATCTCAGAAACTGAAAACTTTGAAAAATAATTTTATAACATCTCCCTTTCAAAGAAATATTTTATAAACCTGAATGTGGCAAGTTAACAGTCATTTGAATAAAAATGACCTTTGTTCAACACTTCCCTCCCTAACCATCATTACTATAAAAACTTTAAAATGCTTTCACATGTCTTCGACTGGCTTCAATAGCTGCTACAATGGCTTCCTTTAAGGAAACATAGTAGATCAGAGTCAATTACAAAGTTAAATATATGAAAGATATCTTTAAAAGAAAAAAAAAAAAAAACACAGAGTCTAGACTTGCCAGATAGAACTGTCCAATCCCAGGGAAAGGACAGATATTGATTGAATAAGATATCAAGAGTGTGTATAAAGTTTATCAAGTAATAAATCTATAAGATATAAATGCAAAGCATTCTTTATTATACATGCTGCAAAAGATAGCTTTGATAAGCACATGAAAAGGCACTCAATATCATTAGTCATTAGGGAAATGTAAATCAAAGCTACAATGAGATACCACCTCACATCTACTAGAACTATTTATATATACATACATATATAATATACATATATAATATACATATATATATATATACGTATATATATATATACGTACACATAAATACATATATGTCTCAAGTGTTGTCAAGGATGCTGAGAAACTGCATCCTCACATCTACATCCCGGTAGAAATGTACAGTGGTACAGCCCCTGTAGAAAACAGTTTGGTGGTTTCTCAAAAGGATGAACACAGAACCACTATATATCCCAGAAATTCAACTCGTAGGTATATATCCAAAATAACTGAAAGCAGGAACTCAGATATTTGTATACTAATGTTCATAGCAGCATTATTCACAAATGCCAAAAAAAGGTAGAAATAACCCAAGTGTCTGTCCACAGATAAATGGGTAATCAAAATGTGGTACGTTATATACGGTTGAGTATATTTTATCCACCAAAATACATGCTATAGCATGAATGGACCTTGAAAATATGCTTAGTGAAATAAGCCAGACACAAGAGGGGAAATACTGTATGATCCTACTTATACAAAGTACCTAAATAGACAATCAGAGACACAGAAAACAGGTTTCCAGAGGTTAAGAAGAGGTGGGGAGTTAATGTTTGATTGCTATGGAGTTTATGTTGGGGACAAGTTGTTAGTATACATAGTGGTGATGGTTATACAACACTGAGAATGTATTTAATGCTACTGTATTTGTACACTTATGAATACTTAAAATGATAAATAATATGTTATGTATATTTTACCCCAATAATAATAATTTTAAAAAAGAAAGCTGCAATCAGCTCCAGACTCTTCCCCATATAAATGTGGTTCAGGGAATTTCTCCACAGACACAATTAACTCAGACAATTCTCTGTCACTAGATGTAAGAAAGGTTTTTTGTTTTTGTTTTTGTTGTTGTTTTTTGTTTTATTCATTTCTGAAAGACAGAGAGAGACAGAGCACAAGCAGGGGTGGGGCGGAGAGAGAGGAGGACACAGAATATGAAGCAAGCTACAGGTTCTGAGCTGGGCTTGAATTCATGAACCGCGAGATCATGACCTGAGCTGAAGTCAGACGCTCAACTGACTGAGCCACTCAGGCACCCCGAAAGGGTTATTTTTAATAGTCGGACAGAATGCAAGTTAGTAGAAAGAATCCCAGGTCAAATCACAGAGCTGAGGTGCTACACCAGTAATGAGTCAGCCTCTGCTCCCCATCAGTTAATTTAATCTCCTAAACTAGATAATTCGATCGTTTGGGGAAAACATCATGTCTGTCCTCCGCTAGTATGCTACACAACATCATTATGCACAAGAAGGATATTCCATAATTGAGTCAATGATTTTAACTTAAAAGGAATCTGTCAACTCATCCCATCTGAAACAGAACTAGACAGAAAATCTGCTAGCAGGAAAGAATGAAGTCAGTTAGAAACTAAGACAAGTGCTGGTTTCTTCCATTTTATTCAAATGGCAGCAAATCAAATTAAGATAATTACTGATGTATACTTAGGCACAGAAAGAAAAGCCAATACACGGAACTCAAAGCACTTAACACACAGCTGAGGCTGAGTATTTTACTGCATTCAATATTTCTTCCAAGTAGTAGAAAGTGGCATGTGCTTAGAATAAGGAGTCATGAGTTTTTCATTTAACTCCATCAATGAGTTTTACTCCATACCAAAACAAAAAAACAAAACAAAAACTGGCTTTAAATAAGTAACTGATTTTGTTTGCCTCAATTTCTCCATCTGGAAAATACAATACCTTCTTCATGCACTTTGCAAGCTTGTGTTTTAAAATTTTATTAATTTACAATTGGAACAGATTTTAAAGATAATCTTGCTCACACCCTCTCCTTTCACAGTATTTCAAGCCGGGAGAGGATTAATTGCCTACTCAAAGTCACTTAGCTGAGTAAGTATAGAGCCAGGCCTGGGCATCAAGTCTACTGAGGAATTATTCTGTGTCATTATAAACTCACCTCACTGTGTTTTGAAACGAAGAATAAATCTGTTTGAAATGTAAAAAATATATTCAAATAAGAGTAAAAATTTAATACAGATTTAGGTGGATGGCCTAAATCTATAGTATAGATTACAGTATAGATAGTATAGTATAGATAGCATGTTCTGAATATCCCGAGTAATATTATTACCACAGAGGGAAAATAATAACTGATTTTTTTTAGTTTATACCACAACAGAATAAAGAACTATAATTCAAATTTACAAGGAAATAAAATATATTTTATTTGTGGCCATATATGCTACATGACTATGGTGGCTTTTTTTCTCCTTTAATGTAGTATATATATATATTGTCCCAGGAGGATAGTTTAATACTTTACCTAACCCTTATTGAGTTAATGATGGCTCATTGAGTTAACTCTTATTGAGTTAAAGCATGGCTGCTTCTGGATGTAATAGGAATTGTGTCCACACCTTCTCTAGGGCTCTCAGTAGTGCTGACTCTTTAAAGTCTCAGACTGTCAGGGCAAAAAAAAAAAAAAAAAAAAAAAAAAAAAGCATCAACACCTATAGGTGGGGATGCACAGCCTCCATCATCCCCCTCCTTGTAAACCACATCAACTATGCATATCTGTATGTCAGATCCCAGAAAAGAGCAGGAAAGACTGCACTTAAACTGGTATAATTCCATCACTGCTGCTAAGAGACGCCTTTAAATTAAGAGTCTTTCTGATAGCTGAATCAAAGCCATTTTTGAGTACTGAAAAAAAGTCATGTTAGCCAGTAAGTTTTCCATGATACAATGGGTAACCTTAACAAGAAATTTTCATTTAGTGATAGCAAAATGACATGCTGTTATTACTAGAACCTTCTTAACACACGCAGAGATACATTCCACAAAATACCTATCATCTATAAGACTATATAGCCATATAGAATAACAGTTTAAGTCTGCCTTCACAAGATTTTCAGAGAGAATCCAGGCTGACAGATATTTGATACAAGTCAAACAGGAATACTAAGAATTCAATTTAATATATATTTTTGAGCACCAAATATGTTGCACATTGATAACACCGTTTAACTCTACAGAGTAGTTGATGCCATCAGCTAGATCTGAGGAGTCAAACAGAAGAAGGCACAGAGAAAATACTGAAGGTGTCTACTAACTGCAGAGGGTAGCTAGGCACCACTGTTTACAACAGCTTGGTCTGGTTACAGAGCAAGATCAAGGACTCTCGAGGTGAAGGCCACATGTATGCTGTGCTAGAAATCAACACTTGGGACTTTCCCAACAATACTCCATATCCCAGATAGAGAAGAAAAAAAATAAATGTATCGATCCAGAACAGTTGTTTTCTGGAAGACTATAAAATGTCAGAGAGCAAGGGTTTAAGGTACAGCCCTTAAATTATAAAGGGTTGTTACATATAAACCTATTTTCTAGTACTAGTCTACTTGTTCAGAATAAAATAGCTATATTCATTTCCTTTTCCATTATTTAACATTGAAACTAAATGGTTTTATAAAAAACATCTTTCTTTTAAATAAGAAAGACAGGACTCTACCAGAATTACATTCATAGTTGAGAAGAGACTCAAATTTTCTTCTTAAAAAGTGCGGGTAAAAGATTTTTTTGTTCCAGTTTCCGTGGCATCTGAGGCAAGGTCAAAGGTCACAATCCAGCTACATCAGTGAATAGTGCTTGGATGTGTTCGCTCCGAGTATACATAGTTGTGGGAATAAAAGCAAGCTTGTGTATGTCTGAGCCCATACTAATATATCGCCTTTAATAAAACTTGAACTTGTAAAGTATCTTGAATACATTCAAGTACAAAAATTATATTGTCTCCTATGGCTTTGGAGTTTTGGCTTAGGCTTATGTTCCTGGAGTCACCATGTTGTTGTAGGTCTGACCACCATAGATAATTCACCCATATGGAAAGAACAGGAATGCCACTATCTTCGTTACATAGTTAGTCTGAGAAAGCTCCTCTCAGGACCATGGAAACCTATGACTATTTTATATCTAAGCACAAAATATTTTTTATTTTTTTTTATTTTTTTTAAATTTTTTTAACATTTTATTTATTTTTGAGACAGGGAGAGACAGAGCATGAACAGGGGAGGGTCAGAGAGAGGGAGACACAGAATCCGAAACAGGCTCCAGGCTCTGAGCTGGCAGCACAGAGCCCGACGCAGGGCTCGAACTCACAGACTGTGAGATCATGACCTGAGCCGAAGTCGGCCGCTTAACTGACTCAGCCACCCAGGCACCCCAGAAAATATTTTTTAAATTAGGGCTACATGTTTTGCTTCTATCCTATACCATCAACTTAATGTTTTCATGAAATGACTATGTTGAACAACTAACCTACAGACTGCCAGGCCCAGTCACAAAGGTGCCTTGTGAGTACCAACTATTCTAAATCCAAAAGGGCCGTGGAGACCAAGAGGCCCAGTACAGAGTGAGTGCAGTGAAAGCACTCATTATGGCCTGCTTTCAGATCAGACAGTGCCCAGAGGGATGAGCATTCCCTTTGATCAGATGAGCCACTCATTAAACCAGAATAATTCTACTTCATTTTTTGAGGGTGTTTACAGAGCTCCGAAGCACTATAAAATACAATTCCAATTCCTCTAAAAGCTGGAGGAAGAGGAGACATCCTATGTTCCCTCTCTTACTAAGTTGAAATTTGTGTATGTTTAATTTCCTACCATGTCTCTATGGAAAACTATTTCCATTAAAGAAGACTTTGAACAGGATTTTTTTTTTTGTCCCCTTGAGGGATAAAAGTGACAGAGAAAGTTCTTGGACTTTTCTCCTGAAGGCCTCCAATGGCCAAACCAACAGTTTGAAGGACTGATGAAAGATACACCTTGGGGAAGAAACAGACCCATCACCACGCTTCCCCTTGTGCAGGGCTCAGAGACTGTGAAATACGTTGTGCTGGACAGAAGTGGTCCTAGAATGCAGAAAGTTAGGTTGAATACTGAATAACACTTTTGAACTTTGTTTTCATTGTATATTATTTCTGGAGACCAACTGAAGTACTTGATGAATGTGAAAGCTTAAAGAAAAAGAAATGAGAAAGAAAAAAAAAACATAGGCCACAAGTCATATGTTAAGTAGAATCTACATACAACTTCCATCCATTATTGCCCACACAAAGCCATAGAAGCCTGTTTATCTTCTCAAGTTCATCTGGGCAATTTAAGGGTTTGGATTAATGAGTCTATTACCTAATCTACCCAAACAAGAATCAGGACCACTGCTGTCTAGGCAACAATCCAGTTTGTCTGCCAAGAAGCAGAGAGAGATATGCAGTATTTTTCACTCTTTCCACTTTAATGATTTAAATAAAGGGATCCTAATTTTCCCTCTGTCTCACTACTAATTGATTTTGCTTTTACAGTCCTTTCCCAAACATTAATGAAACTATCAGATTTCATTTGAATGCTTTATTAAACTAATACATCAGTCTGCACCAGTTCCACGCAGTGATGCATTAGTCCAAAGCATGAGAATACACCCTCAAATTAGGTACAGTAGACATAAAATCACCACTGCTCAACGAAGAGCTATTTCAAAAAGGGGTACTACTTGATGTCACACTGGAAAGTGTTCCTGTGCCCGGTTCCTCCTCTGAACTCACAAGAGATCTATATTCTGCAATACGCTGCCTGACCAATGCTTTGATTTTGTCCAATGACTGAGCTAAAATTAGATGCGGGTTCATTTCCAGGACCCCCTACTCGTCTCTCAGTAATGCTATCTGTCTCCCTCTCTGCCCACTCTCCCCTTTCTCATTTCCTTTTTCTGCTCCGGGCCCACTGTCTCCAAACCCTTGGAAGACTTTGAACAGACATGTAATTGAGCCAACTCAGGATAAAACACGGAAGGAATACTTGCAACTTTTGCGTTGGTATTTCAAATGTCACTTTTCTCACTTCCTTCCCATCTCTTACTTCCCTCTTTTCTCCCTACCCCGCACCACTCACCCCCTGTTCCTTCTTCTTTAATCATGATCTCACTCTGATTCTCTCAGATTAAAAAGTGGCCACATAGTCTCTGCAGATCTTTTAATCAAGAAGGGAAGTCTGTTACCCCACCTTCTGAATCTGGGCCAGCCTTGTGATTTTCATAGAAATGATACCCTGCAATTTCTAAGAAAGCCTCATTCTCATCCTCTCACAACCCAGAGATCATTATGCTTTTAAAAAGATGGCCTGGCTTCCTTGAGGCTGAAGGACAACATGCAGAGAGGCAAGTCACCCCAGCTGACCTGCCTGCTGAAGCATGTGCGTGACAGAGCGCAGACAAGACCAGCAGAAGAAGCGCCACACCATGCACAAAGTCACTCGTAATAATGAATTGTTTTTAGGCCACTGCACTGGGGAATGGTGTGTTACAGAAGAACAGACAACTACTATACCCTGATTTCTGTCTCATTTTCTTTCACTCTTTCTCTCTGTTTTCTTTCTCTATGATTTAAAATGTCTTGTGATACCAATGCTATTGACATATGTCTAGTCACAAGAGCATCCTTGGGTTTATTTCTTCATATTTGACAAGTAAGTCTTTTAATAAGTAGCACAGCACTTACCATAAACCCATCAATTTATTTAACTTCAGTGAGACAAAATGAAGGCAATCACTACTTTTCCACTTAAACGTTAAGATGCAAAATAGGTAAGTGGCAATTCATATGTGTTTGAGTCTGTGTGCACATGCCCACACAAACACCTTTGATTATTACTACAAGGAATTTATGTAAAATGTAAAAGGGAATAATTATAGGAGGGGCATATGGACCCACAGTGTTGTATGAGTCACCTGATAGACAGAAGAGATATTAGAAACTGTTGTATCCTTATTTTTCAATAAGACATTACAGATAGAACAACATCATTTACAAGAATGAGGAAAGTCACATCAAATCAACCCAGCAAATATCCAAAGAAAGAAAATTAAGGTAATATGTAACATCCTCATAGTCCTGTACGGTTTACAATGGTTACAATGAAAGAAACGAATTTCAGAATTCCCAAAAATAACTTTAACATGAGCTCTGAGGGAGGTTTGTGAAATTCCTTCTTACAAACTGAAGAGTGAGTATCCCCCACAGAAAGAAAAATATATTTTACAGTAGGTTCTCACATCTCTATTGCTATTTGATTAGATGGCACATATGTACTCCACGTCATGCATTAAGGAAGCTAGCTCCTTCCCCATATCTCCTGTCCTTCAACTCTCTGCTTCCTTTTCACGGCCTTGGTCTGCCCCAGATATGCTCTTCTCACTCTCACTGCTGTCTCCTGATGACCATCCAAGTCTCCTCCTTCACGCTGCTGTCTCAGGGAGGCAGGCTCCAATTGCTCTCTCTAATGGTGCCCCAGATAGTGTTTTACATATTAATCTGGTTATAAAATTTTACATAGCGCAAATCACTAACTGAAACTATCTTATATTTTTATATCTTATTTTATTTCTTTATTTTCAACTAAAGGATATAGTTTATGAAATAAGGAACTTTCTTTTCTTGCTCACTACTATGTCCTTAGCACATAGGATACATGAATCTGTTGAATAAATGGGTAAATGGACTAGATAGGAAGTACAGAGTTGGCTTCGTACCCAGGCTAAAATCAATCCCATGTAGTTTCTGACACACAACACAATTTGGAGTCACTTCCCTTTTCTACGAAACCGCTATTCGGAAAAGAAAGCGAAGCTTTGATATGGTCATGAATCCATTTTTAAATGTTATCCACTGAAAAAGACATAATTTAATCCAAAAGCTAAATATACATCCTGTATGTTGGAAGCATGTTTTAGTAAACAATGTGTCAGGGCATGAAACACCCTCTCCTCTCCACTAGCAGAGGTAACTGAGACCTAGCTGTGTACATCAACGCGGAATCAGCGCCTCCAGCTCAAACCTTACATCTGAGGCTAAATACTAAAGGTCCTATTTGCCTTGTGTCAGCAGATCCACCCCCAGCACTGTGAATAGGCACCACCCTTCCCTACAGCACACAGGATACTTAAAAGATGTATAATATGATTTGTTCCCCACTGGGAAGAAACGGTTTGTAGGACAAAGAGAGCTGCTGTGAATGAATCAGAAGGCACACATCTTGTGCAAATCTGAAATGCCTCGCTCCACGAACCACAAAGAATTAGTTTTTGTTTTTGTTTTTTAATAATTCACCAGTTTTTCAGAGTTTTATTAGCAGTTTAATAAGTAAGAAGAATGTCATGTGCTGGGAAAGGTTGTAACACGAGGAAGACTGAGTAAAGAAAACAAAATGCAGTAGTGTGACCAAATTGTCCTAAATTTTAATTGGCACAGGAACAGTAGAACAATTTAATTTCAAGCTGTTTGGCCAACAACCTGCAAAAGAAGATTCCAAAGTGAAGTAAGCATTGCTAAGAGATTCATTCAAAACAGGACTGGGAGGATTCTGAGGAAGGAGGACCTAAGCACATCTCCTGGTTCAATTTCTGTAACATCATGAACTTTTGACTTTTGTCAATTGCACCTCTGACCAGCTTCTGGAACACTTCTTTCTACTTTGGACTGAAATAGAGATAATGTAACATCTATTAGCTAAATAACCAATCATGTGTGAGTCAGTTTAACTCTGTCAGCACCAATCATAATTCCTTCAAAGCAAGTTATGTAACTTCGTGGTTTTTGCCTCTATGAGCCCACAGGCTCCACTTGCCATTTGAACATATTTTCAATTTTCACCCACTCTGTATCTCCCAGAATGCAATCCCTAAAACCCTAACCAAACATTTTTGGTTGTTTTACAGCCTGTTCGTCTTGGTCAACAAATCTAACATAGCACATAAAAAAGTCTAGCTCTCAGCATCTTGGGGAGCAAGCGGTGTCTCACCTGTATTCACCTGTATTCAGGAGAGATGTACCATAGCCTATCACTTCCCAAGAGTGGAAGCATATGTTTCACAGACATTGGTAGCATAGAACCAATAATATAAAAATTATTTGGCTAGTTTCATAACATTTAGAAAGGAAAACACTGGCTGTCTTATTTGGAAATGCTTTCCAAGTTGAATACTTAATTCAAGAAATAATGGTCCCTCTAATCTGTACCCTAATACCGTTTTTGTACTGCACTAACCACATTCTATTTTGTATTTTAAATATATGTTTATGTACCTGTTTTATGTGTTTTATTCATTACTAATCTCTGGAATGGAGCATAACATCTAGTAAGTGCAGGATAAAGGTTTATTGCCTAGAATTCATGTAAACAATTTACAAGTTTACACACCCTTACAAAAAGACCAAAGATGTAGAAGAACAATTTATGTTAAAAAATACTTTAAAATGGAGGTGGCTGGGTGGCTCAGTTGGTTAAGCACACAACTCTTGATTTTGGCTGAGGTCATGATCTCACAGTCCTGAGTTCAAGCCCTGTGGGGGGTTCTGCACTGGGCATAGAGTCTGCTTACGATTCTCTCTCTCCCTCTTCCTTTGTCCCTTTCCCACTTGCATGTGTGCTTGCGCGTGCATTGTCTCATAAATAATAAACAAATACATAAAATCCTTAAAAGTTTACTTTAAAAATACTTTAAAATGGAAATGTTTATCAAAAATAAGTTTAACAACAAAAAAAAATAGGGTCTATAACTTCTGTAAGCTTTCCAAAGTTCCAGATGTCCAAGGTTATAACTGTTGGCATGTGAATTTTCAATTTTATTAACACCGAAGAGTGAATTGTCTTTAAGCTCCTTAAACAAGATTTACTATTTAATTTTTTTCACTATTGGGTATGCAAAACTATTTGAGTGTGTTACTTACAAAGTGTTAAATCTTCTCCAAATAATATGCCACTCTTTGTGCTCTTTAAGCACTATCTATATTGTTTTTTTTTCTGTGAAAATTAATAAAGGGAAACCTGACTACAGTGGAGTCCCAAGGCTAGAAGGGCCATACAACTCAATGTCAATTACAATAGAACTGTCAATTGCAAAACCCAAGAGAAGAATGGTCAACAGGAGAGGGTCATCAATTACAAGTCATGACAGGAAAAGATGTACATTGCTTCTCCTACAAGAAATCAATGAACCCTGCAACCCTTCATCATCACCCTGAAAGCTTCCTTTTCTCCAATGGACTTTCCTTCAAAGCAAACCCCTCTCAGCTTTATCCTCCTTCTCCATAAAATAACAACGTTCCTCTCCTTTCTATGTTGGACTTGCCAAGGGTTTTGCCATACTTTCTTGTCCAGAATTACGATTCTCTATTCCCAAATAAGCCCATTTTTACAGGTAACATAACTGAGAGTTTTATTTTTAAGGTTAACACTTCCCCAAGAAGAAGTGTTGAAATAGCATATACAGAAAGTAAAGTGTACTTTAAATATACTCTATTTCCACCGGTAAAAAAATAAAATAAAATTCACATCTAGTTTAAAATATGGGGCTGGTTCATGACTTGTTAAGCAAATGTTCTCTTGAAAATCTGTCTGACCATATTTAAAAAGAGACCCAGTCTAACTATAGGATTTCCCCTTCCTGGGCTTTGCTGACATTTCTTTCTGAGTGTCCTCTGAAAACCTATTGATACCATGATTTCCTTCCTTAATTACCTAGTTTTGAATCCACGTCAGGAAAGAATTTCACAGAATCGTTCACAATGAGTTTTAAGCACCATCCATATGCCAGCTACAGTGATAATTGCTATAGGTTTTTTTTTTTTTCATTTTTTTTTCATTCCAACTCTGAAATAATTACTGTTAACTTATTTCCCTAAGGAGAAAATTGAAGGCCTTATACAATAGATGACTTGCCTATGGCCACTCAGCCAGCCACTGTCAAGGGTCAGTCCCAGCTCTGTCTGATCCTACTGGCCGTTTTCATTAGACAGCAAACTGTCTAAAGCATCTGTTAACAAATAAGTTTTGCATATTAGCCGATTAACAAAATTCTAAACAAAGAAATAAAGTAAGCTGTGTGGTGGAATTTCAAACATTCACCAAGAGAGAATACATGTTTTGGGAGAGAGTTTCTGAATTCACACTTTGCAGGCAACTTTACTTAATTTGTTACATAAAATGCATGCATGCACACACATAAAACATATACACTCACAAAAAAGCAAATCCTGAATTTGCTATAGTATTATTTATCATGAAAGAGGGATTCACTTCATACTGTTAGGGCCAATAACATCCAAGCATTCTAAAATATGGACTTACAGTTGACCTTTGAATAACATGGGTTTGAACTGTATGGGTCCACCTACATATGAATTATTTTTCAATAAATATAGTATAGGACTAAAAATGTATTTTCTCTTATGACATTCTTAATGGCATTTTCTTTTCTCTAGTTTACTTTATTGTAAGGATATAGTGTAAAATACATACAATATACAAAATACATGTTAATTAATTGTTTATGTTATTGGTAAGACTTCTGGTCAATAGTAGACTGTTAGTAGTTTAGTTTTGGGGGAGTCAAAAAGTTACATGCCAGTTTTCTACTGCACAAGGGGTTAGTGCCCCTAACCCCCACACTGTTCATGGGTCATCTGTGTATGCTTTTGGCACACACATTTGTTTATACATAACTTTCCTAATTTCCTTTGTGAATAATACACTTCTGCCATGTCAACATTTATCACACAAGATGAATATATCATTTTCTTCACTTGTAAAAGATCTCAATCTCATATGGTTAACTTTTCACATCACACTAAAAATAAACCTTCATGTACTTACTAGAATTATTTTACTTAGACTTTTATATGAAATATTTTACATTTCTTTTATTAACTATGGACACATTTAAAGCATCTTTGCTGTATTTGGAGTTATATTAAATATGGCTTCTATAACTTTATTGAAGGAATTGAAAACATAATTTATGCCATTTTAGAGGAAATTTGTATGCCATTCTAAAGGAAATATACACACACACACACACACACACACACAAACTTGTCAATATTGTTTAAAGTATATAAACAAAGTTGATGTACTTTGGTCCACAAAAACTTTTTCCCCATAATAAAATTCTGGTTAAGTTTGGCCAGAAATCAGTTATTCACTTTTTAAACCAATGCTTTCCCTCAGATGCATTTCACTCCATTTTAGAGAGCAGAAAGCATACTTAAGGCCAACACTGGCTCTGTTCTATATATTAATGTTATTTATGTTCATACTCATTGTGATAACTAACAGAGTAATTACAGATTAATTCTAATACACTATTCTTTCATGTATCCATGTTGATTAGAAGGGTCCACCATTAAGCAATCCTTAGAAATGTCTGCAAGTAAAAAAATGTCAAGCTTTCTGATTTAGAACCCTCCACTGGAGCAAGCATCTAAAACACTACCTGGTCAGACCAAAGCTCTACTGGCTCATAGTTTTATCTAGGTAAATGAAGAAGGAACAGGTACATAATAAGGGTAGAAGTTTTTTTTTATTTATCTCAAATATCAACTAATCCAGTCAGAACATTCAGAAGATGTTAATATCCATGTGTCTAAGGCTTGGTAGTGATAAAGTAGTGATAAAGTAATGATAAAGTAATAAAGAAGAACTTCCTCTTCCATAAAACTGTGCCAATAATCATACTGAATTCAAGTGGGGTTTGGATTTTTAAAACTCTATACCTATAAGAGCTTAGCTCTACATCTGGTACACAGTAGGTATTCTATGAGTTTAATATTATTATTATTAATTTCATCATCATAATTATTTGGTAGTCACAAAGTACACTCTCCAATTGGTGGGCTGATTAAAACCTTATTAATAACTCATTTGGGAAGAAAATTTTATATAAATGTAAAAAAAAATACCCTATAGCAAGGTTGATCCATCTTCCTGGTGTGTTGTTTTTGTTGTTGTTGTTTTATTTTTTAGATTTTCTTTTATATCTAAAGCCACCAAAAAGACAAGTTCATTTATTTTTGTCTTGACCTCCTTAGGAATATAATGAATTAATATAAAATTATATAAATATATAATTTATATATACTATAAAATGATTTAAAAAATAACATTTGACTTACTAGTGCTTTTAATTCCTACCAAAATAATGATTTTAACCACTCTATAATGATGTATACTTATTTAAAATCAATGTAGCATTTGAAATTCATGAACATTTTAAGAACAATCCCAGTTACCCAGATCAATGGCTACATTAAGTATTGAGGGATTAGCCCAAGTCAACAGACAGGATGTTTCATGGTAGAATAGCCCAGTGTAATATGAATTATGGGGTGTGAAAATATACTCTAAGCAAAATCGTAACTGGGTCTTTGCAACATGTAGGCCCATTCTCAATGGGGGTACTCTCAGGGGCTGAGGTGAAGTGAGAGGTTATCTAGAGAGAGAAGAGAAAGAAGAGAACAAGTGCACTTTGAGAAAGCAACTCCAATGATTCTAATGGACCATCTCCAGCCCTCAACTGCATTCCTCCCCAGCACAGGTGAGAACTATGAGATTTCAAAGGAGTCTAATATGTTAATATCACCTCTCTTCTTCGCCTGAGTTATGAACTGGGAAATAAGACCAAACCTCACCTTTACTGTTGATAAAATTGAAATTGAAATATGTGGCTCATATATGCCAGTGAATGGGCTTCCTGAGGCTGACCTGGGAACTGAATGGATTAACCATGTCCACACTGAGAGCAGTGGATCAATCTGAGCCTCCACCCTTTGAGCTGGGTTTTGGCATTAGAGTGGGGGACCTGGGAACATTAAAGAGTAAACCTTGTTTCTCCCTCCAATCTTACCAAGAAGAAAAGTCACTCTACCTCCCCTGGAAGGAGTGAAAGGGAAGGAGAAGTGATCAGGACACTAAAACCTCAGTCTAAGACCAACAAGCATTGTGTGTTTCAATGTTATCACTAAAATACATTTGATTCTGACTTTTCAAGTCGACAGTAAAATATAATGGGGCATTACTGTCAAACTTGACAGAAGAATCAAAGTGATGTCTGTGCATTGTCTGCTCTGCCTTTGAGGCACTGCTAAAATTCCCAGATTCCTTTGTTCCTGGCAGTAAACTCTGAATTAGCTATTTTGAGGGTTTATTTTAATAGTATCCACTTATGCATTTTTGCTACTTTATAAAAATTTCTGAGACACAGGCGATTTATTACTTATCTAGACACTGGGCTAACATGACAAAAAACATCTAATTTTACAATGTTAAACTCTTGTTCCTTTCTTCCCCACCTGCCAGTGTAGCTTTGAGGCTGGTACCACTTTAACTCAGAAACCTTTTTCCCTGAGGCATGTTTGAATTTCCAAACACTCTTCTCCATGTTTCTCCTGCTAATTACTGGGTCTGCTTTAAGCACAATATAATGGGCCACACAGTGACTTCTGTTACTTTGAAGGTTGTCACACACAAATGGGTAACTGAAACCCCACCGATTTTCTAAAATCTGCCCTAAGTAACCCTAACATAAAAACGCAGACATTTTAAAATGGACTGAAAGATTCCTTATTTGTACACACATTTGTCCAAAGCCTTATTAACATGACCTGATGTATCACTTAAAGCTACCCTGTCCACTAGTTAGTCACTAATTACATATGACTTCTTAAATTTAATAAAAAGTAAACAATTAAAAATCACTTGCTCAGTTGCACTAGTCTCATTTAAAGTGCTCAAAAGCTAAATGTGGTTAGCAACTATCCTACTGGACAGAAAATATATTCATCATCAAAGCAAGTTCTATTCGACAGCACTGATTTTAAAGCATCACTGTTGAAATGACCTAACTGAAAAATGACAGACTTGAAGTTTAACTCTTATGCCTCCAAATGATCTAACACTCTTGTATATACAGGTAAGAGTAGATATAATCTGACGAGATAGGTGAATAATAAAGCATTTCAAATTTAAATTTTATTAGTCTATTATAAAGGAGGAAATGATAAACTTGCATGCTGGTATCAACAGTCACCACAACCACTATATATATAAAGAGAAAAAGAAAGAGCAAAAGAAAAAGGGAGAGAGATGGACTCTTTGTTGACTCTCTCCTAAGACCATTTCTTTATGGGTGAGTTGTAAAAATATAAATGCTACTGGACTGCTTGGTGCAAAATAACTTGTAGTTATTGTTTCTTAAGTCAAATGCATATTATTATGTATTTGCATACAATACGTTATGCGCCCATCAAATACTATATACATAGACAAAAATGGAGTTACAAGCATCTTAAAAAACAACATAACTGGAGGGTGGCAAGTCATTTCATGTTCATTGCACACAAATTAGTGGATTAATGCAAGATTTATATCAGAACAATGCTGGCATTTGGGAAGAGCCTAAGGAACATTAAATGTGAAATAATTTGTAATATAGGCTGATACGCATGTATGCTTGGGTATCGATCAGGATGTTTCCACCAATCAATCGCTTCCCTGAAAATGATGAATCCTTTCTTAATACTCTCTCAACTGCTCTGCTTATACCTTTCTTGATGCAATGCCTGCCACAGTAAAGACTGCTGTAAGTGAGCACTGTGGCTTGCTCATCTTTGCAATCTTTCTGAAGGCCTACTACATATTCTTACTACTTTGGGTTGCTTTCTGGTTTTTTTAAGATTTTTTAAAAATTTTTTAAATTTTATTTTTGAGGTGGGAGGGAAGAGGGAGAGAGAGCATGTGGGGGAGGAGCAGAGAGAAAGGGGGAGAGAGAGAATCCCAAGGAGGCTCCACATTGTCAGCTCAGAGCCCAATGTGGGGCTCAAACCCACAAACTGTGAGATCATGATGTGAACCATAATCAAGAGTCAGACACCTAATCGACTGAGCCACCCAGGAACCCCTGGCTTTCTTCTTTCCATTGCTTTGGTACAATTGCCTGTCCAATATTTTAAGTATCCATAAAATTTAAAAAACCCTAAACTCAGAATAAATTTAGCTTCAGTTTTAAAACAAAACAAAACACACAAACAAAAAAAAAAAAAAAAAAAACAAAATCAGCCATGAGAAGGCAAAATAATACAGCTCTGAATTTAGACAGGCTTGAGTTGAAATTCTTGTACCACAACTGAGTACGTTTTGAAGCTTTCCAAACTTCCTATTGATGGCATTCATAGTGAAGGACCACATCTGTAAAGCACACTGAAAGTAATAAAAAACCCTTTCGTGGTGGTCAGAATGAGACCCATCCAGGGGCTCTCTTTGGATGTTCAAAGGCTCAAAGAATCAAGATCTTGGCACACAACTGGGGAATAGAAATCGCTGGGTTATGCTGCTTTTGATCCATTAATATAATCTTGGAGCCTCAGTTTCTGAATTTTACATACACATAGCAAGACTTTATCTGTGAACCCATTGAGATGGCTGGAAAAAATGGATGTGAAACACCTAGCATTGTGTTAGACCCTAACTATACACTCATAAATAATACCTAATAATTTTAGTGCCAATAATAATAATATTCAAAATAGAAGTCACATGAATAAAGAACGTACTCTTCATGGAACAGTGACCAGGTGCGTCACCATCACTCTGAGAAGTGCTAATAGAGGACAGGCTGATTGATTTTTTTGAATGTGTAAGCAAAGAGCTTGAAGTACATTAAAGCTAATATTAACAATTTCATAGGCAAATCAAAGGCTTCTCTAAAACCACATATCAAGTGAAGGGCAGAAGTAGCCATGAATCAGGGCTGTGCATTCAGTCAGAGTGTGTATGAGGAGGTAGATAAAGAGCACAGTGAAACATTGCTCAAGCTTTATGCTGGCAGAAATAGAACCTCAGAATGACTGGAAAGGCTCTCAAGAGACCAATGGCAAGACTCACAGATGAGTAGGTACTTCCCTGTACTCAGGTCAAACATAAGGAACTACAATGCCCTTTTCAAGCCAGGTACTGACATTTAAAAAGGCTGCAATTTTATGTTTTGTTTCCTTTGACAAATTCAGCATATGATTGGACACTTTTCCCCACATCGTCAATATGTGAATAGGCTTTCAACACTGATACTAAATGTGACTGTAATTTCACTTATTACTTTGTTAGCCACAGATGCTTCACTCTCCCCCGTGGAACATGATTGATCCACAGACTGATCTGTTGCTGTCCTCATCAGAGCATACAGCCATCTACCTGATTCTGCTGTCCCAAACACTGCTTCATATCTTGGCCATGGAAGAAGCCCCAACAAAAGGTTCTCAGGACGTTCTGGGATGGATGTATCTATAATCCCTGACTTAATGCTGATATTTGAGATATAGAGTTAAATACTTGAAAATGGAATGAATTAAGATCTACCAGTGCCTATAACAAGACAACCAAGGCACGAAACAAATGCCAACTTTTAGAAATAAATGAATTATCAAGAAGCTAATATCAATGTTTCAACACTGTTTAATTATTAATGTATTCATGTATTAATCGCTGTTTCTGATTCAAGAGGTAAATATTAATTTCTCTGTGTTTTTGAACTAGAACAACAGCAGTTAAGATACTGTGGCATATTCAAGGACAAGTGGAACAATATGATATATAGTATACTACATGTTGATGTTAACACACATAAAAGCAAATGCAAATTAAATTACTCCATGAAGTTAAAGTCTGCACTTTTTTAAATTTTTTAATGTTTATTTATCTTTGAGAGAGAGAGAGAGAAGGAGCAGGGGACGGGGAGAGAGAGAGGGAAACACAGAATCTGGAGCAGGCTTTAGGCTCTGAGCTGTCAGCAGAGGGCCCAACGTGGGGCTTGAACTCACCAACCCTGAGATCATGACCTGCGCCAAAGTTGGACGCTTAACCGACTGAGCCACCCAGGTGCCCCATGTGTCTAAATTTTAAATATAACACACTTAGGGGCACCTGGGTGGCTCAGTCGGTTAAGTGTCCGACTTCAGCTCAGGTCATGATCTTGAGGTCTGTGAGTTCAAGCCCCACATCAGGCTCTGTGCTGACAGCTCAGAGCCTGGAGCCTGTTTCGGATTCTGTGTCTCTCTCTCTCTCTCTCTGACCCTCCCCCGTTCATGCTCTGTCTCTCTGTGTCTCAAAAATAAATAAATGTTAAAAAAAAAATAAAATAAATAAATATAACACATTTATTTCTCATTTTTCCAGTATATCACACTAAATCAATACAATAGATACTTCTTTCCCAAAAGAAATGGAAAGCATTACTTGATTTAAAATGAATAGTAATAATTTTTAAAATTACTTAAGTTTGATTTCTAAGTTCATAAATCATAAAGATTTGATTACATGTAATACATTTCAATTAATCATAGGTAGATTTTACATGCTTACAACCACTTTTCCTCCTTCTTCAAATAACAATGAGAGAGCACAAGAACCTAAACGCTTTGTGCCTAACTGTGCCTTAAACTACATCTGCAAACTTTTGTATACACTTATTCGAAATTGGGAAGATTATCATATACACTTGGCACCTCAAGTGTCAAAAAATTTTTAAAGACAATAAGAAGCCGATTGCCCCCTTATGACTTGCACGCAGGATGAAGCCTTGAGGGCAGAATGAAACAACTAAAGCAGTGGCTCTCAAGTCTTTTGGAACAGCAAACATGAACCCCCCCACCCCAGCAGTTCATGGTTGGATATGTGTGTTCACTCTGTCAGAATCAGGCTGGCTGAGGTGCACCTTCACTCTAATCAAGACAAATGACAGTTACGTGCAGGCAAAATTGCCCACTATTTGTCACCTAACGTTTAAATACAACTGTCATCACTGAGCATCCCCAATGCTAAAGATCAGGTTAAGTCATTTAGTTCCAGCATACTTTAATATAACAAATATTTGAAGATTAGTTAAATGGAGCAAATCATTTGAAATTATGGTCACCCTCCTACTACTTGCCAAATTCAAAGATCTTTAGGCCTGAATCCATACATGTCGCATTATTTAGTACTCTCATTAACTCCCAACCCCCTTTCCCACCACTCAGACCCTCACATTATCTGAACTTTGTTTTCCTGTTTTCACTGTCCCTAACCCTTCACCAATCCCTAAACTATTAAATACATGTAAGCTCTAGTCCTTAGGAATTATTCTTCTCCATTCTTCCATCTTACTTTTCTCAATACTCAAACACTCAGAGGATCCTGCCTACTCCTTATTAATCATAAATTCTTTCCTCTTTTCATGTGATTTTCTTGACCTTGTCCCCTTAGCAAACAGCATTTATTTATAGGTACAACACATCAAAACATAGGTATCAGACTTGGCCATATGACTTGCCTTAGCAAATGAACTGTGAGCACAGGAACAGCATGTCCCAAACAGGGGCTCCTTCTTCTGATTAGTTTCCAAAATGAAGACGACGTAGGGCAGAGTCACAACCAAACCACAACCAACATGTATTGTGAAAAATAAGCTTGTGTTGTTGTAAGCCGCTGAAATTTGGAGATTTCAGCATACCTGTTACTGCAGCATAATTTAGAGAAAACCAGTACATCATACATAGTACATAAGTTTATGGTGATAACTAAATGAGATAATGTGAATGGTGATAAGCATTCTGCTGGCAACACAGGAAATATTCAATACATGTGAGCTATTGTCAAGTTGGCAACCTTCCACATGCATCTGTTTCATTTTCCCACAGTCTTCAAATTAAAGAACTATGTGTTGTCTCAATAGTAATTCCTGATATATCTAGAAGAGTGACAGGTGCTTAATAAATACTTATTAAATAGAGTCAAAGGAAAAAGTAACAAAAAGTTAACCTGAAGAGAGCCACAGTAGGAAGAAGAACAAGGTACAGAGGGAGAAGGGAAAAAGAAATGATGACATCACTTTTTTATTCGGTAAGTACTTACTGAACACTTAACTACGAGTCAAACAGTGATATGCATTAAGGGGACAACTGTGAATGAGGCAAATGTGCCTTCATGGAGATGGGGAAATAATGAAAAGTAAGCAGCAATTATATGCGTCCTTCATGTGGAAAACCAGTGACTTAGAAACCCACAGAAGGGGTCTAGGAAGTTTTCTTCAGGATGTGGCCTCAAGAATGAATGGGAGACAGGTAGATGAAGGAGAGAAAATGTGGGTATGGAAAGAATGTTTCAGGCAGAGCAAGCAGCTGATGATGATTATTTCCCAGAGGAAACAGATAAAATCATCTGTTGTCACTAAAAGGGATGGAGGAAATAAAGCTGATCTTCAGGAAGTTACATAAGGCCTGATGTCTTCATTACAGAGAACCGTACGGAAGCTGATGGGACTGAGAATGTTTTCTAGACACTGTTGCTCATTTGTTGGAAAGCACAGAATTGGGGTGACATTGATCTACAGAATGGTATGATTTTTGAAAGTGGCACTCGGACTGGTTTTAGTCACAGAGAAGCAGGCAGGTAGCTTGTGCCAGAGTAGCTGCTGATGCCAGATGGTTGCATTGAAGCCAACAAGGGATTGGAAATGCAGACACTGGCAAGGATGTGGCTGCTGCCGTGGACCATGACGTTTAAGTCAGGAAACTAAAGAAAGCGCTTCTACTCCTAGATATGGCAAAAGAGTTTCAAGGGACTGAAGGTCTCAGTGAAGCCGAAGCATGGCTTTTCTTTTTTTAATTCAGGTTCCATATACTCTCTGAAAGAGTTGCTGTCTACCAGTATCAACAGGATATATTAAACACTGCTCTCTGGAAACCACCAAACACAGGCATGACCTAAGTGATCTAAGAGACTATTTTTACTTTATTTGCATAGCACTTCCCTTTATTTCAAGTGCTTTCACATCCATTGAAAATACCTCATTTGACTGCCATTACTATGTTGTTGAGTAATGGAAAACCAGTATTAATACCCTCATTTTGTTAACTGGAAAAAATTGAGATTTAGGCAAATTTTACAACTTGCCTAAGGTCCCAAGGTGAGTTTGTGATGGCTTATAAGTAGAACCCAGCTTACTACTCTGATATGTGCCTCTTCAGCAGAAATCTATGGTGAAAACAGATGCAGAGGACTACCCATATGTCAAACCTTAGTATACACTGAAATTGCCCATCATCTCAAACATATTCTTCTGTGTGATTCCCAGACCACAGTCCAACGACTGGCTTCTGGTCGGTCATTCAGGGGAGAAATGTGTTCATGCACATTGTACCTCCAGGGAGTTATTAATCTATGTCAGTTTTAACATCCCTTTTTGAGGCACTGCTTTTGCCTTAACGTCTACCCATATGGTACAAACATTGTTTTAATTTAATCACTGTAAACTTCAAAAAATATGTCTACAATCTAGTAAAGATAAAGATCGTTTCTTTTGCTTTAGAGATCTTTTTATTCACCCTTAAGAAAAAAAATATACATTTTATCAAATTTTAAGGATATAAATAGAACCAAAGGGTTGGTTCCAGGACCTGAAAATAAATGAACATTCTTACATCCAATCAGTTGAATAAAGCTCCAGGCTATGAAATAGATGGTAAACAATTTTCCTAGGTGCTTCTAATTTTAAATTAAAATTGAGGTCACACTGAACTGGTGGAAGCCAAACCCAATTTAGTTCCTTTGATCTCAAACTGGGAAATATACACTTCTGCTTAGTCTCTTTACACCTAATAAATGCTTTTCAGATAAACCAAAGAATGTACCACATAGAAATAAGTGGACAATATGGCGGGCACCATATACTACTGTTTTCAAAGGTAAGTTGATTTTGTACAGATTGATTTTACCTTTGCCCATATAGACATTTCTATTAGAATCATAATTAAATGGAACCCTCATTTAGACCTGTTTCGACTATTACCTTGGCATGTGAAATTAAACAAATCACTCAAACTCCAATTTTTTTGGTTTCCTTGCCTGTGCAGTGAGTGCAATTTCCTTGCTCTGATCAACTCGTAAGTCCCCCAAATTAAATGATTTTCCCAAGATTTTGCTCCTAGTAAGTGGCAGATAAAAACTTTAAAAGCTATGTCTCTTGAAATCTATGGCTACTTTCTCAAAAAAAGGTTATGGTATAGTTGTTCCTGAGATCGCTTTTTGTTCATCTTGGAATGATTTATTTTAAGGCTCCATGGTAGTCTTTATTACAATTTGGTCAAACTTCTTATATTTACAGCAAGAGGACAAAGAACACAGATAATACTAAACAATGTGGAACTTAAAAAAATTCATTTAACTTCAGAATGCAAGATTCTTTGCTGCACTAAAAGATAAAAGACTTGTACAACAATGTTTTACTTAGTCTCCTATTAAAACTTACATTAGGGCGTCTGGCTGGCTCAGTCAACTCTTGCTTTCGGCTCAGGTCATGATATCATGGTTTGTGGGTTCAAACCCTGAGCTGGGCTCCACACTGACAGTGGTGGGATTCTCTCTCTGTCTCCCTCTCTCTCTGTCCCTCCCCTGCTCAGGCTCTTTCCCTCTTTCTCAAAATAAATAAATTAAAAAAAAAATTACATTAGGGGGGCCTGGGTGTCTCAGTGGGTTAAGTATCCGACTTCAGCAAGGGTCATGATCTTGTGGTTCATGAGTTTGAGCACCGCATCAGGCTCTGTGCTGACAGCTCATAGCCTGCAGCCTGTCCCAGATTCTGTGTCTCCCTCCCTCTCTGCCCTCCCCTGCTCGCATTCTGTCTCCCTCTCTCTCAAAAATAAATAAGCATAAAAAAACACTTACATTAGACATTACATTAAAACTTACTTACCTCCTAATAACATACCAATGGCAATATTTATAACATCCTTGAGAGCAATGAGCAATGTTACACACAATTTAATATTGTATTTTCAGGTCTTAACTAGGGTAACTGTGTTTTCCAACTATCAAAACTGCTCAATGACTTTTAGCTCTTAAATAAAATTGATAATTGAAAAGAGTAAAAATATATATACTTATACACACACACACACACACACACACACACACACACACATATATATATATATATATTTAGACTTAATATTCTAAGCTCCATTCCTTCTTCAGTATCACTGCCTTAAAATAAGCCTCCTTCAGTTATTATCTGGATTACTGAAATGTCTCCCTAACTATTTCTCTTTCTCTAATCTTACCATTCTCTAATCATACTCCACATGCTATCAGAGTTATCTAATAGGTTCATTAGACTGTCATTTCTCTGCTTTATAGCATTCATTAGTGCTTGATAATTTTCAAAATAAAGGAAAAATCCCTCAACCTCTACTTTTAAGTCCCTAAGATTTAGCCTCTGCCCTTTCTTCAACCCCAGGCTCCTCTACTAGCCTTATAAAGCTAATCCCAGGAACCCAGGACCTGAGACAGTTTCAAGTCTCTTTAAGTTCCAATATACTGTTCCCTCACTCTAGCATCCTTTCCTGCCCCTCACCAGCACCGCTGAGCTCATTAATATTTAAAGTTTTGCTCAAGCATATTTTACCTCTCAGTCTGAGGGCTGATTGAGTCTGCATGGCAATTAGGGTGTTGTTTTAAAAAAATGTAAACCTAATTGCATTATTAAAAACAGTCTATACCTGCCCCCTGAATTCTGGACAATAGCCTCCACTGGCCCTACCCAGGCTTGCGCAGCCCAGTTTTCCAGCCTTACCTACCTGGTAACACTGTTCTTCTTCCCACTATGCCACCTGCATTGGTGGGGGGAGGGGAAGCAAACCTGAACTCTTTCTCAGCTTTAACATATACTCTTCTCTCTGTCTCAAGTGCTCTTCTCCCCACCGGTGCCTTTGTTCATCCCCAGCTATCATCTTCTATGATACTCCTCAGAGAGTCATTTACCTCACCCAGTTTTAAGAAAATTCACCTCTTGGGCACCTGGGTGGCTCAGTCAGTTAAGCATCTGACTTCAGATCAGGTCATGATCTCACAGTTTGTGGGTTTGAGTCCCACATCAGGCTCTGTGCTGACAGCTCAGAGCCTGGAGCCTGCTTCAGATTCTGTGTCTCCCTCTCTCTCTGCCCCTCCCCTGTTTGCACGCTCTCTCTCAAAAATAAACGTTAAAAAAATTTTTTTTTAAATTCACCTCCCATCCCTTCTCATAACATATGTTGCTTTCCTTTGACAGTGCTTATCAACATTTATAACTATTTTTACTTATTTACATGACTATTTGTTTAATGTCTGTCTCTACATCCTCCATAAGTTCCATGCAGCCCAAGACAATGTTGGTTTTGTTCATCACTGTAGACTCAGTGATGAACAGGGCAGGGCTCAGAGTTGAAAGACTCTTTTACTAAGCATCACTATTGTGGAGAATCACGATTTTATCCAGCTTTGAACAATCAAGAATTAAACACCGCAGAATGGCCTATAGTGGATTCCCACTAAATATTAATGAGTCATCAATTTTCAAAGATGAATCAGAAAGCCTAATATTAAAACTATGCAGAACAGCATTAACCTTTCTTTGATTCTCCAGGGATACTGACAGATCCTGTATTACTTTAGACTTACATCTTAAGGAGAATTATGATCATGCTTTTGATATACCACCCACATCCCCCCTCTTCAGAAATGAAGACTTATTCCCCAAACTTGTGGGAGTGTTACAAGAAGACCCTCCCTTGTGAACTCACTTTGGGGGTTTACAACAGCTGAAGAAAACCACTGTTTAAGGTCTGACCTCCTTCCTGGGACATTTTGCATTTGGTTGTCTAAAGGCTGAACCCCTTCACCTCACCTTAAGACAATACTGAAAAGTCATCCCACATCCAGAGCTCTCCATGGGTTCCACAGAGGCTGACACAGGACAGAATCATCATTCAGCTTCTCCGTCTACTCACTCATGCTTTTTATCCCTTCACTTCTTAAGGATTGATCCTCAGAGCCAGTCCTAACAAACATCTTGCATGCCGAACTCCATCTCAGGGTCTGCTTCACAGCAAACCCATCTGTGACAAGAAATAATATTAGCGTTCCATATGGATTAAAATGATAGATAAAACATGTGGCATATCAGTGTTGTGGATATGTATATACTATTATTAAAGAATTTTTAGGGGCGCCTGGGTGGCTCAGTTGGTTGAATGTCTGATTCTTGATTTCAGCTCAGGTCATGATCTCAGGGTCATGGGATTGAGCCCTGTGTTGGGTTCCATCCACTGAGTGTGAAGTCTGCTTTAGATCTCCTTTCTCTCTCCCTCTGCCTCTCTCCCCTGCTCATTCACACACTCTCTCTCTCTAAAATAAATAAATGAATTAATAATTTAAAAAAAAAGAATTTTAAAGCTCTTAGCAGGGTACCTTATGGTTCTTTCAATAGCGTTATATCAATAGCAATTCTGATTAATTTGAACTGAGCAGTGGTTTACAGATATATGGACAGGACTGTCCAGGTGTCTTTAATATTAAGTATCGTGGTTTGGATTTGCCAGAAGAGAACAAATACATTTTCGAAGATGGTTTTATGTCAAGGGAGGAAAAGATAGAGAGTAAATATACCATATATGTACCACACCACAGTGATTTGTTTACCTTTCCAGAAAATAAAAGGTCACCCTTCTAAAGGCATAAATGTTGTGGGATAAAGATGTAACTACTTTCAGAATAAGAAATTTGTATAAAGATGCCTTTATACCAAAAAGAAGATATAAATAAGATATAAATATTTATTATTATAATAAAAGAATTATCCAGCTGACTTTGGCAGTTGTTTTTCAGCAACCTAGCTAAAATTTAACTCATTACTTTTTGTTTTGTATCTCAATTATGCATATTTTGTAGTTTAGCAATTAAAATTAGGGACATAACTCTTTTCTAAAAGAATATACACCTTATTCCTCTGCAGCTCATTAGAAAATATCTACCTGGGAAGAACAGGCTTCCCTCGAGGTATGTGGGCTTCTCAAACTGTACTGTGCACACAAATCACCCAAAGGATCTCATTAAAATGCAGATTCAAATTCAGGGGGGTCTGTGATGAGACCTGAGAGCCTGCATTTTTAACATCACCCTGATTCTGCTGGTCTCTGGACCATAATCTGAGACACGAGGATATTAAAAAACACAAGAACATGTGACTAGGCATCACAGAATGTGATCTAGATACAAGGCAATATTTCTATTACATTGCTCAGAGGGGAAAAAAGGATATACGCCATTTTTTGAAAGAAAAAAATTACACATACACATATAACAAGCATATGTAAAAAAAAAAAAAAAAAAGTCCCGGAGCCACTTAACTGTTCTTTATGAAAGGCGTACAGCAAAAGCCTAGTCAACCTTAATGAGTAGTGGGGAGCAAATAAAAACCACTTCTCTACTGTAAACCTCAAAATTTTGTTTTTAGAAGTATGAATTACACAGGGAAATGAATAGCTTCCGTAAGTTTATTTTCATACTGCAGAAACCACTTTCAGGATGAAGCGTGGTTATATATCTATGGTGTGTGTGTGTGTGTGCATGCATGTGTGTGTGTGTGTGTGTGTGTGTGTATGTATGTGTCAAATTTTATGGGATACAATGACAGATAATACAAGTTTATTACTGACTATTCTTGTTTCATGACTCTTTAGTAAAAATCTCTTTTTCTGTGTTTATGGAATTATCTGTACAATATCAGAGACTTTCTGGGAAGAAACCTATACTTTCAGGGGCCTGAATATTAAAAACCCAGCCAAACACCAAAACAAGCCATACACACATTTGTGTTGTGGTAACTCTGAAAATGGATTATTGTGATAGTACTAAAGGGAACAGGGACATCAAGAATTTGTTCCCTTAATTCCAGTGAAGTCAATATAGCTGTCCCTAATGTCCTGAGTACATGGAACAGCCAGATACTAGAAATGAAATACATTTCTAAGATTCTTTTCTATTTGGATACAGAGAAGAACAAAACCAATATTTATAAGAATTTACCAGGTTCTAAAGATTGTGCTAGCTTTCTTTCTCCGTTTGCTCAACCATTCCTCAAGGCAACTATGTCAAGTAGATACCATTATCCCCATTCAACAAATGAAACAGAAAAGTTAAGTAACTGCTCTTGGTCATAGAGCAAGACAGCTCTATTGCACTTTGTAAAGAAATGTAAAAATCCTCTTAATAGCTCTCAACCCCAGTTATAGAATGGAACCTCCTAGAGAGTTTTTAATTTCTTTTAAGTTTATTTATTTTTGACAGAGAGAGAGAGAGAGAGAGAGAGAGAGAGAGACAGAGAGAGACAGAGCATGAGTGGGGGAGGGGCAGAGAGAGAGGGAGACACAGAATCCCAAGCAGGCTCCAGGCTCTGAGCTGTCAGCCCAGAGCCCCACACAGGGCTCAAACCCACGAATCATGAGATCATGACCTGAGCCGAAGTCGGCCGCTCAACCAACTGAGCCACCCAGGCACTCCTCCTATAGAGTTTTTAAAAATACTAATGCTTAGATCCAACCCTGTAGGGATTCCAACTTCAACAGCCTGGTGACTGCTGTTCACATACAGAATGCATAAGTCCCTCGGGTGACTTTAATGTGTGCCAAAGCAGGCAACCACTGTTCTGGAGCATCTGAATACCTCGGTTCTTATATGATCATTTCTCAGTATAAGCATTTCTTATTTCTCCAGGAAAGTAGAAGCCATCATACAGGCACTTCCTCAGCCTGTCACCACTTTAACTTAGATGCTTAGCTGTACCCATTTCCCCTTCACTGTTTCCCTGACTTACACCAAAGATTACTTGTTTTCTTCTCTCTCTCCCCTTCTCTCTCTTCCTCCCTCTCCCACCTTCTTCCCCCACCATAACTAATGCTAATTCTTTCCACCTGAGTTCTGGTGGACATCAACCTTATCCCTCCCCACCTCCATTTCCTGTCCTGGAACTTTCTTAAATATACAGTCATCTCTTTATTCCTTAATTTCAACCTGTCCTTTCCTGTCAACTCATTCCCATTACTAATTGAAAATGCTCAAGTTTCTTCTATCTTTTAAAATAAAACAAACAAAAAAATCGTCTCTTTGTCACCACCCTTTAGCCTATTCTATATCTATACCCATCACAGCCAGACTTCTTCACCAGCTTATCCACAATGGATGGTGACATCTTCCCCCCTTCTTGTCTCAATCTGATTTCTACCCCAACACTCAAAATCTACTCTCACCAAAATCACAAATGCTGCTTTCCACTAGACTAAGTCTGAATTCGGTTCAAACTTACTGGTTTAGCCTAAAAAGTCCTTCATGGGCTGATCACTACCTTCCTTTCTAGCTTCATCTCACGTGCTTTCTCTCCTTCCCATTCCAAAAAACATCCATAATGAGCTTCTTCAAGTTCCTTGAATCTGTCATGCTTTTTCTGGCTTCTACAGCTTGGCACAGGTTTTTTGTGGGTTTTTTTGTTTTTTGGGGTTTTTTTTGTTTTTGTTTTTTTTGTATTTTTTTTCCTATGCCTAGAACTCTATTCTCTCTTTTGCACTTCCCCAAACTCTCTCCTTCTGAATAACACTGCCCTGATCTTTCAGGTGTTAATTCAACAGAAGGTGCTTATACTTTGGACTCAGCCCGTTTTGAATCAGGACTCTCTCATTTCTTACCATGTGAACTTAATTCACAGTCACCTCATCTTTGAAATGAGGATAATAGAAATATTCACCTTACAGAACTGTGTAAATGAGAAATGAAAACATGCTGCTAAAGCGACTGGCACACTGCCTGGCACATATCGTCAGTGAATATTATTATTCACATGCTCCTGGGAAGCCTTCAATGACCCCCAGAAATACTGAAGGTCAGCATCCAAAGTGTTCTCACCATGGCCTCTCCAGCTCCTGTCACTGTCCCCATTATACAGAATGACAAAGTTTTTTATCTTTCTCATCATCTCCCACTCATATGGAAGCTCTTTCAGGGTCAGGACCATGTCCACTTTATTTAATACTGAGTTCTTGACATCTGGCACACAGCTGAGCCTACAATAGCACCCATTAAACCATAGTTCAGTAAAAGAACAAGGGATTCGGAATGAAAAAGAAACCTTTCCAATGGCATGACCTGTGCACTTTTCAAAGCACCATGTTCCTTCCCGAAGGAATGATACCCATTGTGTGTGTGTCTGTGTGTCTGTTGTGTGCTAATTAAATCACTCAGGAATAATCTTTAAATATTAAATTTAAATTGTATCCTTAATTTGGGATGCTAGTTTATGTGTACACATTTTAGCAAATGTAAAATCAGAAAAATTTCATTGATAAACCTTTTCCAAAACACTCAATAAGCATAGAGAAGAAACAATGACATTTTAATTTGGAGAAGAGAATTCTGATACATTTTGAAATACCGGTGTCATATCAGTAAATTCCACAGTAAACTATACTGCACACTTGATTTTACAAATACTGAGTTTAAGCTGCAGAATTATAATGTTGCTATAAAGACACTGCAATTTTTAGTTTGCAATCCACCTTAACCATAAAGCAGACCCTTTTCCCTGGATTATTTCTTACGCAAATCACCTTGAAAAGTGCATCTTGTAGGTTAGGTACAAGATCCCTGAGCTTTTGTAATCTGAGGGATAATGCCAACTATATTAACTGGGTAAAAGTTTTAGATGAGAAATTCTGTATCTTGAAATACATACTGTGAAAGTGAAAGGTTTGAAAAGAGATTGTTTGTCCTTTTCTAAGATGAGATACAGAGCAATGTGTACCCAGCCAGTAAATGGATCCTTTAAGAAAAAAAATAAGGTACTTTGCATCGTTTGACCCAGTACTCATGCCTCTGGAAATTAACATTAATAATAAATACTCTGAAACAACAAAAAAGCCAAATGCATCAAGAAGTTTACTCTGGTATTTCCCAAAAGGGGGAAAAAACTGGAAACTAACTATACTCAAACAAAACAAGGAAACATATTATTATTATGACAGATCATATGCAGCCCTTAAAATAAAAATTATATCATAAGCATTACATTGCTATATAATATCAAATAAAAAGCATATTATATATAAACTGATTTCAATTATGAAAATGATATATTCATATCGAGGAACAGATGAGAATATGGATAAGCAATAATTTTAGAGCTGTATAATCATGAATAGTCATTTTTAATAAATTCTGTGAAATGCGCATATTTGTTATAATATCTGTCCATTTTTAAAGTTCCCCAAATTTAAAGATCAGTCCCAGAAGTTTATTATTCTGAAAAAAAAATTGTTTTTAAGACTGGTCTCCAGCAAAATAAAAAAAAAATGTGTTTTTTTTAGCTTTTATAAACCCTATTTTGGGCTTCATTTTTTGTAAAATAGAACGATCACCTCTATTTTTCATGTCTAAACCATAGACTTCAGCTAGAAAGACTATTTCAATATCAGTTTACTTAACTTTGTGAGTTATTCAGCCACAGTTTACAATGCATGAAAACTATTTTTATTTTCTGATTTTGTGAAAATGAAGAATATGTAGGATGTTAGGTAAAAGACACACCATTCATAGATTCTCCTATCAAAATCATTATTATGTACTGGTCCTTTAACTGAATCATTTTCAAAAGAAGTCATTAATGTGAAAGAAAACTGAATTTAAGAACAGACTCTGAAACCATATCACAGCTTCTTACTTATTAAACTATGTGAACTTAGGCAAGTCACTTAACATCTCTGTGCTTCAAATTGCTCATTTACATTATTATTATGGGTAATTATAATGCCTACCCAATAGTTTATAGATGGGAAGCACCTAGAACAGTAACAGACACGTAGTGAGTAACACATAAATGTTCTTAATACCATTCCCACTCCATCTTAATCAGAGCCAGGTTTTACACAATTTTTTCTTGTTTAAAGTACTCTATAAAGTCCATGGCCAAAAAATAAATTTTATGCTGTTCTCCTAAGAGAAAGTCCTAGACTTCTACTTATCTTAAAGTTGACCTTAGACAGGTCACTTACTTCTCTGAGAATCGGTCTCCTCATTAACAAAATAGGAAAGGGGAGACTGGGTGGCTCAGTCAGCAGAGCCTCCTACTCTCAATTTCAGCTTAGGTCATGGTTTGGGTTGGGGTCAGGGTCTTGAGTCCCACGCACCGAGCTTGGAGCCTGCTTAAGATTCTCTCTCTTCCTCTCCCTCTGCCCCTCTCTCGCACAAGCTCTCTCTCTCTCTAAAATAAAAAATAAAATAAAATAATAAAATAAAATAAAAAAGATAAATACCTAGATTGTAAATTTTAGATAGGATTAAATAAGACACATAACAGAAATCAATGCAATGTAATCAATCTATTTGTTCTTAACTTTTATATGGTCTGGCACAGTATCTAATGCAGAACAGATGGCTTACAAAAAATTTTTAAAAGGAGGCATAATTTTGCAAAAAACAGTTTATCAAGGAGACATGAATTTATTTTTTAAAAAACCTCAACAGGTCAAATGTCTTAAGTTGTCATTGTCCCTTACATATTAAATGTACTCTGATACCAGAGTGCAAATATCTTCCCTGTACAAATACAAAAAAAAATCAATGCATGGATAGAGAGGACTATGGTCATTATTTAATTTAAATCTATCTTCATAGAAGACAATTAACCCCCAAAATTCAATGGTCCTTGAAATCACTAGTGTTAATTTTTGTAATCTGGCAACTCAAATTTTTCAGAAACAATAGGGGCCTTAAGTGCTGACTTTCTGTCAAGAAAAATATCCATTCCTTGTTGTTACCTTCCAGAGAATGTTTCATCCAAAACAGTGTATGGGACATCCAAGAAAACTGTGGGAAAGGAATCAATTTAGAGAAGGCAAAAGCAGACAGACCTTATGCAATAGACAATCTAAAAGAATGGAGGTCAGAGGTTAAACCTATTGACAAAAAAGCATAGGCCCTAGCAAATCTTCATTTGAAATTTTGCCTACTTTATTTTACTTTTTTAAAGAATATTATAGTGTTTAAATATTTGTAATGTTTATTTATTTTTGAGAGAGGCAGATCGCAATTGGGGGAAGGGCAGAGAGAGAGGGAGACAGAATCCAAAGCAGGCTCCAGGCTCCAAGCTGACAGCACAAAGCCCAACGTGGGGCTCGAACCCATGACCCGTGAATCGTCAGATCATGATCTGAGGTGAAGTCAGACACTCAACCCACTGAGCCACCCAGGTGCCCTAAAAGTTGCCCACTTTAAAATTCTCCATTAGCAACTATGAGGAAGCATGATAAACAGGAACACTTTTCAAAAAGTTGCTGATGGAATAAGTCTTGCCAGTAAAAGACAACAATTTCTTATAACACAGATATCTTATTATTACATCTGATCTTTTCATGGTAATATAGTACTTTCAAGTACTTTGTTTCCCCCAGATTTAAAATCTCCTAAAACAAAGATATCTTCCTAAAGGTATCACTTGAACTAAAACAAAAAGATAACACAGAATATTAATCTTACTATTAAAAGAAACAACTTCTAAGTATAACTGCAAAAAAAAAAAAAATGTACAAAACCACAATGTAACCCAATCTGCCTTCATTGAAGACAAATGAAGGAGAGAGCTTTTGCTGATTTCTAGATTTGAATCAAACATCAGAGCAAACTCTGCTAAAATTATTGTAAAGCTAGAGGCAGCCATAGAATTTGAAGACATTAGTGTCCACAAACCAGTATTAATAAATGAACGTGTGCATCTGTAAACCCAACAACTTCAAACAACTGAAGAAATGTACAAGTACCTACAATGTGCTAAGCATCGTGTTATGTATTATGTATGTATTTTCTCATTTCAGTCTACAAGGCAACTTTATAAAATCTAGTATTACATTCACATTTTACGCATAAGGGAATGGAGTCTGATAAAACATACCTATACATACAGACAGTTAAATGACATATTACCCAAGATCACCGAGCTGGATTAAGGTACAAAGAGGATTCAAATCCAAGTAAAATAACGCAGAATTTCTAACTCTATCCACTATGTGCTGCTGGTTTTGTCTGTGGTTAAGATGCCCAGAGTTAAAAATTTGGTATAGACCATTTATTTTAAGGATAAACTAACTTTGGCACTAAATTATTTAAAATAACTGATCGGCATAAATGTCAATAAAAGAAAATGAATTTGAGAGAAATATCAAAATATCTTGAGAGAAAATGACCTCTTTTCTATGGCTTAGTCCCTTCTAGAATAACATAGCCAAATGGTCAAAGTAAATAGTATAAATTGTAATTTTAAATAGTTTTCTAAGAATAATTTCCCTGTACAGACTTCAAGGAAAGAACTTTGAAAAGTTAAAAAATTCCCAAGAAAGGTCACACCATTCCACCTCTAAGAAATCAAAACAGTGTTATTTTAAATGTGCAGCTCCTCATGAAAATGCTCTCATGTAGTGTATTATATGAAATATAAACCAGTATAGAGTCACCATAGAAAATGTTATTCAAATTTTGACTGCAAGATAGTTTTAGATAGGGCAAATGTCAGATTTCAGATGTGATATATATAATCCTACATGCGAGCTGGTCTCATTTCATTGTTCTTCTTGAATGAACTATCATGCTAATTGCATAGCTCTGTTCCCACACTGCCTTTGGCAAAGCAAACAGCAACACGCTCAGATTAAATGTCTATGCGGTTACCCAAGGAGATGAAATGACACAACTCTGATTCTTTTGCTTACTGTCTCCTTTGTCATCATCATTCTCAATCAACTCCTGCCAGGCTCTGAACATGTGATTACGGTCTTCAAAGCTACAACAGAGTCACAGAAGCTGGCCTAATGATGCCTAACACAAAGAATTTAGATGAAGCCCCTGACATCCAAGGCAGAAAGACTCAGTAGTGAGGAAATTAGTGCCAATAACTCTGTGCACATCCACAGAGTGCAGACAGATGTGTGTGCAGACATCATCTTTAGATATCAACGTAAAATCCATTTTGAAGCTGAAATCATTCTAAATGAATTTAATCTGAGCAATAGGAGTGAGGGTCAGAGAGGATTCACAGGAAGGTGATCGTTTAGAAATCCAGCTCTGCTAGGAGAGAATTTAGCAACAAACAGTACCTAAGGTGATTCTCAGCACCTTAAACAGAACTTTCTCTTCTGTGCTTCCTTGAAGATGGAACTGAGTGTAAGGCAAACATTCACCAAATGCCCACGATGTGTGAGGCCCTCTGGTGCCTGCAATCCCCAATTCTCGGGAAAGGGGCAGAAATCACAGTTCTCCCGAACTATTTCACCCTCAGATTTATTCAGCTTAATTCTACATAACCCAAAGCCAGACTTCTTCCCTAGATTTTTAGAGCCATAGTCCCTAACGACTGGGTATGCTCACTTCGAGTGTCTTTAAACATGTAATACACAACATATTCAAAAATAAATCATGTATTTCCCCATCTCTTCTTCCTTCATCCTTATGGCCCCTTGTTCTACATTCTACATCTTGAGAAATGAAGTCCACACACACCAAGCACTGGAGAATCACTTATCCTCTCTAACCATGCATGTCCAGTTTTCAAATTCTATATAGAGGCTCTTTCTTCTGATTACCTCTTCACTGAGTCCTCCCTCATTTAACATCAACATAAATATGTCAATTCATGGCCTTATCACTTCTTACCAGGTTTCTTGCAAGGACTAAGTGTCCTCCTTGTCTCCAGTTATACCCTAATCGTCTTTCACGAGGCTGCCCTTCATGTTGTTGTAGCTGCTACTGTCGTTTAAGGGAGAACTATGTCATATTACTTGTTAAAAATCTGTGGAGACGTTCCTACATCCTTCTAGAATGCTTATAGTTCAATTTTTAGCATATCATATAAAGCTCCACATAAGGGCCCTACCTCTTCTTTCGCCATCTTCTGTGCCTCTTTTCTGCTCTCTCAGCCACCAGCATCCATCCACTCTCCAGGAATTTTCCCATCTACAGTCTTCCAAAGGCCACCTTATTGTACAGGCTGGTCCTTCCGCCTGAAATAAACTCTCCCCAGTCAATACTACTCTCATCAGTCAATACTACAGATGCTTTTATGAACACCCACTCAAACATCATTTCTTCTAAGAAGCCTTCCTGTCTTGTGCTATCATCAATTCCTTTGTGTGTTTCTTTCATTGCACATATCACATAAAATCACAGCATATGTACAATAGAGGCAGGAGCACCACCTCCCTGGTTCACAACTATATATACAGAGATTAGTATGATTTGCACCTCAAAAGTATGCATCAAACATTTCTTGAGTAAACAAATTTTGCAATTGTTTCTTTACTTTTCTGTCTTTCCCACTCAAGTAGCTCCTCAAGGCAAGCTATTCATTTCAATATTCCCAGTGAATGAAACAAGCATGCATTCAATTTTTTAGTTTTATTCATTCAACTAAGAAATTGCAAATGTAGATGAATGCACCTATACATATGCATGCATCTAATGCAAATTAAATGTGTCTAATCTTGATATACTTGGAGTCAAGCCAAGAAGTCCATAGTACAATCAGGGATACGGATCACTATCTTGATGCCTATATTACCATGCCTGGTGCAAATAATGAAACAGGTCCCTTTGTCAAGTATATGTAAGTCTGATTCCAAAGCATGATCGATTGCTTCCTCACTTATATCATCAATTCTGCCCGCTCTGGGAGTGTAATCCCTGAGTCACTGAATGCTTCTAAGGATGTCTCACCATTTCTACTTACTTGATGCTGAGTATGAATGTGACTACAAAGGTAAATTAAGGAAAATACTATAATGAGGGGTCAAGTGTTAGAGAAAAGGGGGGAGTGAGAGAGAAACTCCAGAGGAGGAAAGTGATACCAAAAGGAAGTAGTATTTGAATAGAGAGCTGAATGATGACTAAGAGTTGGAAAGTCCAAATCAAACTCAATAAGGAATCAATGGAAAGATTGATGAGCGGCTGGCTGTCCTCTAACTAGTTATTTGTCATCAGAAGAATTTAATCCTCTTACAAATCAATTTAGGTTGGTATTGTGAAAACCCTATAACCTGATACAAAATAATTAGAAAGTTATACTGTAATACTTCATTCTTATGTGACAACTTTAGCTAAGTTTCTCAGGTACTTTACATGAAATCCCACTTTAGAAGTACAGTATACAAATCCGTCTACGTGTCCATTACTCTCTCCAACTTTTCTGAAAGATGAAAGGAGAGGCAAGGATAGGAACAAAGGGAGAAGAGAGAAAAGAATCAGTACATTTGTACATGAGAATAAAAGCTAGAACCCAGGGGATGCAGAGTGGGGGAAGGGTGCCACAGTGTTTAATTATCTTATTCCAGGTGTGACAGGAAAGTAGAAAAAAGTGTGAACTGGGCTAAAATCAGGAAGGGAAAAGGCTCCCCTCCCAACAGGAACTTGTTTTCACAGATTTGTTTATGAACAGGATGGACTCTGGAAACACACTGCTTACACTCCTAGGTCTGCCACTTACTATCTTGGCAACCTTGGGCAATTTGTTAACTTCTCCCTTCTCAGTCCCCATACCAGGAAAATGGAGATTATTATGGACGTATATCACTGGATTGTTATGAGAATTAAATAAATCAATATTCTCAAGGCACTTAGAGCACCCCGATATATAATGAGCACTCTACAACTATGTGTGCTAAATAAATAGGTATGCACTTTAAGATAACAAAATAAGCTCAAAAACATGACTTTCCAACAGACAAAAAATAGTCAAGAACCTACATCCAGGAGGGCTTGGAGAGAGCTTTAGTTCCCTCTCATTATCCGTCAGATATATCTGTTTCCAAAATCAACATCTTCTCAACCTCACACACATTGCTAAGCAAACACAACTTCATATCCTTCCTTCCTTCCTTCCTTCCTTCCCTCCTTCCCTCCTTCCAGTGTTCCTACACCCTTACCATACAGAATAGAGCCCTCACTGCTCCTCACAGCTCTTAAATACCTACATTATATACCATAAATGTTGTAAATTCCATACTCCGGCCTCTGCTAACTAAAGAAAACGTTAACTTTGTAAATCTAACAACAGATAATTTCTCTGTGAGGGAATTGTTCACATATTCATTAGAATTACTGTTTAACAATATATTTTTAAAATACAATGATTTATTTTGTTTTGAGTTCAGACTCTTAAAACAGATTGGGTTCAAACTCAAGCTGTTATTTACTGGTTAAGGAACTCGGACTTAACCTGCCTTTGCCTCATTTTCTTATATATAAAATGAGAATGACAACAATTGTATGTATGTATGTATGCATATAAAGCTCTTGGAATAGTACCCGCCAAACAGTAAATGCAAAATGAACTTTTGTTATGATTATTATTGTTATTCCGGATAAAGTACAATGACTACACTCCTTCCCTTTGCTGATAGGAAATCATATTTTACTTGTAAAAAAAAAAAGCCAGTCAAATATATAATGGATTCTGTGCATGTTCATTTATTTTAAATTCTGTTCATGAAGCAAAAGAAAAAAAGGAAAATATTTTAAAGTACTACATTATACCATTTTAATAAAATGTCTATCGAGTTGAAATGATATTTAATGAACAGACTATTTTAACATTTCTGGTACTTCTTGTCAATCATTATAAAAATGATGCAGAAATCACTAACATTCACCATTTTTGTATATGCATATGCAAATCACTGATTTCTTCAAGCCCATCAGGTTTACTGTAGGGAGGCTAATGATGTAAATATGAAATGGCAATTTCCTCCCAATAATTCCTCAACATTCATCTCTGAGAAGTAGTTTAATATGCAAGAGAATAGCATCTTAGTTATTGGAATAAAACCTTGCATCTTTTTATCACAAGCCATTCAAAATATGGGAAGTAAGCAGGTACCAACTGTTAACATATTTGATGGAAGCTCTTAATCTCCCCCTTAAAAGCTCTGCTGTAAACATAAAAATATCAAGAAGTCATAATTTGACCGGCAGTTTCTTTATATGATAATAATCTTTTACTAGAATAACAAAAATGTTTTCACTTTTTCCTTTTACCCAAAAAGAAAATCCGGTGCTAAAATAAAAATGGAATGGTTGATTCTCCATTCTTCATTATTTAAACAGAAAAAAAAAAATTGCGAGGGAACTGATTAAATGGTCTTTTTCTTTTTTTTAATCCAGTAATCACTAAAAGCTCATTACCAAGCACTCTCCTTGTTGGGTATAATTTACATAGTGAAAAGGAGGAAATGAGCCATTAAAAGGTCATTCAGTAGATCAGAGTATAGAGCAGGTGAGTTTTCTCACGGCTAATTTTAAATTACTTTATTAAAGCATCTATACACATGCAATAAGAATTATAAAGATATACTTTTATATGAAAACAATCATGTAGTCTATATTGTAGAATCTGGCTGTGGTAGAAAGACTAAAGGCCCCCAAAGATGTCTACACCCTGATACCTGAAACCTAGTAGTTCATGTAGCAAAAGGGACTTTGCAGATGCAATTAAATATCTTGAGATGTGAAGATTATCCTGGATTATCTTCCAATGGAAGGATCCCAGGGAGTCACAAGAATTCCTGTAAGAGTTAGGCAGGAGTGTCAGAGTAGGAGAAAGATTTTTTAAATCTCACTTTGAAGAGGGAGGAAGGAGACTTCAGCCTAGGAATGCAGGCAAAAAGCTGGAAAACACAAGGGAACAGATTCATGCCCAGAGCCTTCAGAAAGAACACAGCCCCAACCCTGCAGATCCACGGAATTTAACCCTGTAAGATCCATCCATTTTACATTTCTGACCTCCAGAACTACAAGATAACAAATCTGAGCTGCTTTAAGCCACTATGTTTATAGTCATTTGTTCTAGCAGTAATAGGAAATTCATGCACTGTTTTTACAAGAATAAAGTAGCCTTCACCCTCAAACGATCCTAATAGCTGTATTTCGTAAAACTACATCACTCTTGAAAAACTATTTTGCCTCTTTTCTATCTGCAAGAGTTTCTGCATGATCATCTTCATTTTCTCCTACAAGTGAAAATTCCAAACAGAAAAAAAATTGCTTTCTAGGATTTAATTAAGGTAGACATGTCTGTTTTATTATTACAATTTTTTAAATTCACATAAATCTAGTACCAGCACTAACAAAAGTCTTCACTGATCAAAACAAGATCTAATCAGAACATAACTGCCAATTGTTTCAAAAAAGATTAACATACAACACAAAAGGAGAAAAATTTCCTTAGTTTTATCATCTTGAAGGCAGAAACTTTCATTTCTAAAACAGAGTCAATGTCAAATATCAAGATATTTGATACATACAATGTACCTTTTTTTTTTTTTTTTTTTTTACTTGCTAAAAACGTATCTAGGAAAGGTTACGGAGCAACTTTTCTTAAAACACACTTCAGGAATTTGGGGTGCCTGAGTGGCTCAGTCTGTTAAGCCTTCAACTCTTAATTTCAGCTCAGGTCAGGATCTCACAGTTCATGGGTTCAGCCCTGAGTCAGGATTCATGCTGGCAGTGAGGAGCCTGCTTGGGATTCTCTCCCTCTCTCTCTCTCTCTTTCCCCTTCCTCCCTCCCTCTCCCCTCTTTTCCTCCCTCTCTCTCTTAAAATAAACTTTAAAAAAGTACTTCAGGAAATGGGGTGCCTGAGTGGCTCAGTCAGTTGGGCGTCAGACTTAGGCTCAGGTTATGAACTCATGGTTGGTGAGTTTGAGCCCTTTGTTGGGCTGTGTGCTGACAGCTCAGAGCCTGGAGCCTGCTTCAGAGTTTGTGTCTCCCTCTCTCTCTACCCCCTCCCCTATTCATGCTGTCTGTCTGTCTCTCTCTCTCTCTCTCTCTCTCTCTCTCTCAAAAATAATAAATAAACATTTAAAAAATGTTTTAAAAATATTTTAGGAATCTATATATTCACTTCTTTAAGCTTTTTATGTATGTAAAACCAGCTTTAAGCTGTATATAATCTTCTTTCCAGATTTTCAGTTTCAGGTTTTAATCTGAGATGGAAAGAACAGCAAAGTGGATGACAATGCATGCTTTGGAGTCATCCTACTTGGGTTTGAATCCCTCATCTGCCACCTACTTGTTGGGTGAACTTGGATATAACATTTATCTTCCCTAAGCTTGGTATCATAGTCAGTAAAATGGGGATAACAATAGCACATTCTTCATCACAGTGCACAACATGTATATATTTATATAAAAGCACCTGCCCTACCATGAGAGCAATTTCAATTATTTTAAGTTATTATTATACACTGTCTTATGTTTTACAACCCTTACCACAAAGTCTGGCACATGCTCAACAAATATCAGGTAGGTGACAGTTTGATTTCAGGAGTGACTCTGCATCACGGAGAAGTGTTATATAAAAATCAGTTGTTCCTGAATCTGAAATCTGAAGCTTGAGTCTCCCGGTTCCTTAAGTCCACATTCTCTAACATGTATACAGCTGATGAATAATGTTTGAATACCCTACTTCCGTCAGACTAAGTTTAACTCAACTATCTAGGAGCACTCTCCTGCACTGCAATTTACATGACTATCTAAATCAGAAGTGGTTTACTAATAAAACGCATTGCCCTCTCACAAGAAGTTTGGCTGCCCATAGAAAATGTTTGGATTAATCTCTAGCTCTAGTATTACATGCAGTGTTCCAATATCTTAAATGAATATACAAATGTTTCATTCATTTGCCAACTGCATGCCACTCACAAGCCAGGAAGATTAAAATGTCTATTTTTAATTGTTCAAGTGTATTTTGAGTCTGCACATATATTTTAAAGCTGCACCTTAGGAAATTTGTCTCAAAAGTTTCTTATTAATTTCAGTGCATTATATTGGATGATCAACCATAACATGTGGACTTTTTTCATGGAATTATTTGTTTTACGGCACTGCATGCATCTTTGTAAGGTTGATGTAAGAACATCGGATACAAGCTAATAAGGTAAAAAAAAAATCACAATTCCTTTAAATTCCACTTGATCATCTGACTTAGGGACTGGATGTCATAAGCTATCTCACCCTGGATAAGTTAAATGGAACTGAGGAAACAAACTTTAATCTTTTATAAACACTGCAGACAACGTGATCTCCTTTTGTGGACCAAAGTATTCATATTACCCATTTCGACAAATACACTATTCTATGCAGAGAATACTATTGGCAGGGTACGGTGGCGTGGGCCTCTTTTCTCCTACCATAAAATAACACAGAAATTTAATATCCACATGTCCCAAATATATCGTTTCTAGAGGTTTTAAAAGTTCTGGAACATTAAACATCAAATATAATGAGACAGAAAATCAGCTGTGTGCACCACAGCATCTTTGTCATCCTTTTAGCTTCTCTTCAGCTCGGTAAAGTAGTCATGATTAATACGTTTTTAAAAGCCTAGAAAACAATACACTATGACTATCACATCAGATTGTGTCCTCAACACCCACTCACATCCACACAATTTCAAACTGTGTTTCATGTAAATCCTCCAATTCTCTGCCTAGGTCATGATGTGCTATTTCACACTGTTAAGAGACATAAACGCAGATTGTAGAGTTAGACATTCCAGCTTCTAATCTCGGCTTTGGCACTTATTAGCTACATAACTTTTCACAAATTATACAATCTGTCTGAGACTCAGCTTCTACCTCTGAATTCTGGGATACTATTAAAGAAGTATTTTGAGAAATTATAAAATAAAGTTTCTACTACATAGTTCATTTTCAATAAATGGTATTATTACAGACATAATTATAAACTTCTTTGTCTCTTCAATAAGAGCATACGTTCTTTGAGGACAAAGATAATTTTTGTAATTTTGGACTGTTTCCCTGAAAGTCTAGAAAGTAACATACTATATATATAATGACTAATGATGATCTGCTCAATGAACAATTGTAACAAACAGTAAATAAAGAACAACAACAAAAAAAAAAGAGAACAATTAAGTACTAAACGAAGGCATTGAAACACAAGTGTAAGAAAAGCTCAGCTTCAAAGAATGAGATTGGAGTGGCCTGGTGTCGTAGGGAAAGAACAATGGCAGACAGGACCAGTACTGGAAAGTGGAAACTTTTCCAGGCAGAGTAAGACTGGACACAATGCTCTCCACAGAACACATTTCAGAAGTATATATCAACATAAATGAAGTTTTCATAAAATATGCTACTTAATTTTTTGCTTTTTTCATATGTGTGCAATACTTCTTCATTAAAACATATTAAGACAAATTTTCTTTGGAATACCAACAGAAATGGAGGAGAGATGATATATTTTTACCTAAAATTATACAAATAACAATCATTGTACTAGAGCCAGACACCATGTTAACAATGATGGTTTATATATGTCTTCCAACCTCATGTCTTATATCTAGAACACTTAATTCTTTAGAAATATCAAGACGTTAGAAAATTTCTAAAATTAATTATACAAAATATTTTTATACTCATCTGATAATTTAATCATTATTTCTATAGTCCTTTTGATTCAGAGTAACTTTGGATTTTCACCAAAAGACCTATGGGGTAATTTGTTCTTCTTAAGGAATGAGGGAGGAAATGGTTAACTTAACAAAGGAAAAACTTTCCTACTGTTTGTTATCCTAAGACTTCAATGACTACATCTATGACAAATTGAGTTCATTCCTGAATCTACCCATTCATTCTCTAGCCCCAAGAAAATAACTGTTCTGTCAGACAAACTACAAAGTGCTCTATACAGTATAAATGGTGAACAAGTCAGAGCAGTCCCTGTCCTTCTGGGTCACCCAATTTAGTGGGGAGGACACATATCAAACAAATTATTTCACAGATAAATATAGAATAATAAATCATAAAAAGCACTCAGAGATAAGACAGACAAAGCTGTGACAGGCTTAAGAGTGAACTTAAATCAAGTAGATGGTCATGAAAGGCTGCTCTCTTTTTAATCTGAGAATTGACAAATCAGGATGAATTAAGCAGAAAGAACTGAGAGGGGGAAGGGGAATGTGATGGTTCATTTTATGTGTAAATGTGACTGAGTGCCCAGTTATTTGGTGTTTCTGTGGAATTTACATTTAAATTGATAAACAGTAAAGCAGACAGTCTCTAATGTTGGTGTGCCTCATCCAATCAGTTGAAGGCTTAAATAAAACAAAAGGCTACTCTCCCCCAAATACCAGGGGACTCTTCTTACCTTACTGCCTTTGAGCTGAAACATCAGTTTTTTCCTGTCTTCATACACAAACTGAAATGTTGGTTGCTCCTGGGTCTCAAGGCTACTGGTCTTTGGACTGGAACTACATCATCTGCTCTCTTAGGTTTCCAGCTTACCAACTGCAAATCTTAGGACTTGTCAGCCTCCATAATCACACGAGCCAAATTCTTATAATAAATCTCTTACACTATATACATAGATATAGATACAGACATCCGATAGGTACTGCTTCTCTGAAGAACCCTAACTAATACAGGCAAGAAAATTTCAGAGCAAGAGATAAGCATGTACAATGCAGGGAGGAGTCTAGCACTTTTACGGGGTGAAATAAAAACAACTGTGTCTCCACCAAAACGCATAAAGAAAGAAGCAATTCAAGATGAAGCTAGAGATGGGCACATCTTTAATGTACAAGGATGATGGCAAGTTTGAAATTTATCTTCGGAGGAATGAAAAACTACAGAATGTTTTTTTAAGGGAAAGAAGTGACATAATCTGATTTATGTTTTCAAAAATCATGCAGGCTTTGTGTGTGGATGGATGTATGGAGGTGTATGAAGTAGGTAGAGAGGTTGTCTATAGAGGCTGGAGGAGACCAGTTGAGAAACCACTGCATCTACAAAGACGAAATACAAAAATAGCACAGACCAGCATGGTGGCAGTAGTAGGCGTGAGATCTGTTTTGCAGGCATGATTCACAATAAAGGTGATAGACAAGTTATAGGGGTGTAGAGGAAAGGCCAGAGTCAAAAGTATGACTTTTCAGGTGGACGATACAAACACATGTGTAGACATGGGTGACCGACCTTTAATGAGAGGGGGAGGGCTGAGGAGAAACATTTAGGCAAAGATCAAGAGTCGAACTTTTGACATATTAATTTTGATGCCCTTAAGCAACGTAAATAGAAATGTGAATGTAGCAATTACCTATATTTGTCTGGAGCCCAGAACAAAGATCTGATACGGAGTACAAGTTTGCAAGTCATTAGACGGAGATGATATTTAAGCTGCCTAAGGCAACAGGGTGCAGAGTGACGGAAAAAAAGGAGGACAAGGACAGAACTCTGAGAATCTGTGATATTTTACAATTAAGAAGAAGAGGAAGCGCTAGCTAAGGATACAGAGAAGTGTTATATATGTAAGATTTTTTTGTTAGAAAGTATCATTATTTTCCTTTCCTATAAAGTACTATTAGGACATCTCACATTCGTTTGGAGCAAGGTAAGCTATTTACAGAAAACTTAAATATGGCCAATATTCTTCTCATCTATTATTCCTGAGAACAAAAGTTCTATTAGACATAATAAATTATTCACAGAGAAACCTGAACTTTCATTATATATACATAACAACCAATAAAAGTATCAGATGACACATAAATATTCTTAAATTATATATAAAGAAGACAAACTCCAATGGTAGGAAATTCACTAAGTACTTTTCCTTTATCTTCAAATATTAATTTATTCAACATTTATAATATTTTTATGTTCTTAAACAGAATTAGACTTTCATTTATAAGTTTAAAGCTTATAAAGATGACATTAAAATTGTTTCAAATAATTTTTTTTCAAATTTATATAATTATTTCTTGAGGGAAAATAAGTCCTGTCACATACTAGCAAACCAAGAAAACAGAGGGTGGATAAGGAGATAGTATCTTATAATTCTGTAATAACTTTTAAAATTGCAAAGATCTTTCTGATACCATTCTCATTCCTCTCTCTCTCTCTCTCTCTCTCTCTCTCTCTCTCTGTCTCTCACACACACATACAGACACACACACACACACACACACACATACACATACTTCTCCAGAAATTGATAACTGATAGTGGAAAGAAAATATATAACTTTCAATTTTTCAAAAAAGTTAAATGAATAAGGACTATACCTAAAACTTAGAAATAAGGATGCCAAAAATCCCTAAAGAGCCGGCACATTTGGCTAAGACATTACCACACCACAGAGAGTAGCTGAAATTCTGAGCCAAATTCAGGCTGAGAAGAAAGGTATTGTCTGACCCATCTTCTTTCCATTTTCATCCCCTAACTTCTAACAGCCAATTCATGGACCTATAGGTAGTTATGAGTGCTACAGTGGAATATCCTTATTATCCAGTAAGAATCTTAGATGGCCAAAAAATTATTTCCATAAGAACTGAAATTGCCATAGTTAGGGCCTTTCAGAATAAAAAAGTTCATTTTCTATAAAACACAAAAAACCTAAACAAGAGTAGTTAATGAATCTCCCAGGAGAATAAAATTCATTTATCCCAGGGAGAATACTGTAGAAACAATAGCTCTTTGTGGAGATTGGCTGAGATCTATGATGGAGAGTCCCTGAGCTCCATGTAATTTTATCTATGTCTTACCTAGTTGAACTGAAAGTTTGGAGTAACTAGTTAATAGAATCAGACGGTTATTTTTGGGAACTACACACGCATTTGAGAAAGCTAATGGGAAGCGGACATCATTTTTTTTTTTTTTTTACTGTGTTTAGCAGAAAATTGCCTCTCCCCAAAGATGTCCACTTCCTAATTCCCTGAAACTGTGACTATATCTAGGTTGCATGACAAAAAGAAATTAAGGTTGCAGATGTAATTAAGGTTGCTAACTAGCTGACCTTAAAACAGAGAGAATATCCTGGATTTTTAGGGTTGGACCAAAGTAATGAGAGGGAGATGTGACTAGGAAGGAAGAAAGGAACAAAGAGATGCAACAGTACGACCTTTAGAAATGGAAAAACAGGCCATGAGCCAAGAGATAAGGGCAGTCTCTAGAAGGTGGAAAGGACAAGAAAGTGGATTCTTCCTTACAGCCTCTAGAAATCAACACAGCCCTGCTGACCCCTCGACTTTAGCTCGGTGAGACACAGAGCAGACTTCTGACCTACAGATCTGTAACAAAAATTATATTGAAGTATTAAGTTGTCATCATTTGTGAAAACAGCAATAGAAAACTAATACAATCATCTGTTTAAAGTGAACTGTGAAAGCCAGAGAGCCTTCTTGCCGGTAAACGAAAACAATACCATTTCCTACAGAGGGTAAAAGAATCCTGAGGGGATCATGTCCAGAGCTTAATTATAAGGTAAGGAGCTCTGGATACAGTTGAATCTACCTGGAAAGTCAGCTACATCAAAGTAAAGGGCTTAACTGGGAAGATGTGGAGCCTGGAAATCTAAGAAATGAACATCAGGTTTGATACACTCACCAATCTTGATCATCAGGCCCCTCTGGACTCTGTGTGCCTACAGAGGGGTACACTCCTCCCTGTCCAAAGCTAGTGCTTCCTGCTTCCTCCTTGAAGACAATTCCAATGACAATTCTCTGCAAGAGGACACTAGCCCCACTCAGGACCTGCCACCACATTCTCTCTTGCCTAATGGGTCAAAAACCAGGAATAAATCACAACTGGCTGGTGATATGCTGAGCCTACAAAAAGAGGAAAAGGACAACACCCACAAGAGCCACAGAACCTATAGAACATTGCCTGCAGAGTCAGTAGAGTAACTTTGGGACTGAGTCTGAGGATTCTGGGTCAACAGGGAATGGAACATAAAGTCGGAAAACAGAGTTCATTGATGCAGAGACCTCTGCCTAGCAAGACAACACTTTTCTCCCTTAGAATCTACTCTTAAACATCCTACTGGTAGTTAATCCAACAACCAGGGTTAAATTACTACATAACCCAGTCATGGAGATGTTAAAATTTCCGAGGAAGAAAAGCCACTATGCTCTGAAGGAAATGGATTTAGCCAATAGGTACTAGCAGGAGCTAAAAGAGTATGTACAGAAATGAATCCTTAGGATGCTGGAATAAGATGGGAAAGCATATAAAGGTGAACAATGGAGAGTTTTTTGATATGGGAGCATCTTCCTGGGATAAAGGATTTATTAACATCCTTGTGAGGACCCCAGGAAATGATGCAATGACACTGGAAGGAAAGCCTTGCAAATCTGACTTGCAAGTAACACCCTTATTAGGTGAAATAGAAGTCCACATAGTAGAAAATTTCTACATAATAGAAAAGGGGATCATAAGAGTGTATTTTATTCCTAATAAGGGGGATGGACTTGTGCTATTGTAGTCACTTTCTTTTACTGACCCCTGTATTATAAAACAAAAGCTGCCATAACAACATAGCACAGATTGGGTGTCTCATAAAGTTATTTTCTTGCAGTTCTGGAGGCTGGAAATCCAAGGTTAAGGTACTGACAGGGTTGGTTTCTCCAGAGGCCTCTCTCTTTGGCTTGCAGATGGCCACTTCTTGCTGTGCCCTCACCTCTGAGTGCACACTTTCCTAATGTCTTTTCCTCTTTTTATAAGGACACCAGCCCAATGGATGAGGGTCCCACCCTTATGACCTCATTTAACTTTTATTACCTCCTTAAAGGCCTTATGTCCAAATATAGTCACATTGGGGGTAAGTATTTCAACATATGGCATTGGGGCCACAATTTGATCTATAACAATCCCCTTGGAAATCAAATATATGATTGGTCAGATGTAGAAATGCAGTGTTAGACAATGAAGCATTTTAAAATTTTACCAAGACTACTGGTTATTTGGGGGAGGGAAGAGGAGGTATGATTATTGTTTCATTATCTCCAGGCTTTCTAGAACTGGGACAAGCCAAACAATGTGTTGTTATCATGCAGTGACTAACAAAGACTCTCTTTAAAAGATTAACAGAAGTAGTAAAGCTTGAGTGCTTATGCTACTTAAAGCCAGAAAATTCACCAACTGAGTGGTGTGAGTACTAGGGTGAGGGGGTCTCCACATTGCTGAGGTTACAAACACCAGGAGATGTCATATGGAACTTGATTCTCTGATGGCAGTGGGAACAACAGGGTCTCTAAATAACAGAGGCCAGTCTGAGGCACTTAAGCATCAGAAGCAATGTTGGCTCAATTAATCATAAGAACAGCCGAGTGGCAGCCAGGGTGAGGGGGTTCTCTAAAATGCCTATTATCCCAACCCTAAATCAAGACAGCAAATCACAAATACATTGTTTATTGGGAGGAATGGAAGATATTAGCATCATGCTTAAAACCCTAAAGGAGGCATTACGTCCTAATTTTATTCTCTAGTCAGGTCAATACAACCAGATTGATGCCAGAAGATGAGAGAGGACCACTACAAATTCAACCAAGCAGAATCCCCAGTTGTAGATGCTTGACTAGTTGTGGTATCTTTCCTATAACAGACTGATACAACTTTATGGTACTTGGCAAACTGACCTAGCAAACACATTCTTATCCATCTCTAATAAAAAGGAGAACCAAAAGAAGTTCTCATTCATATAGAGCAAACAGCAGTATACTTCTACCATGCTGACTCAAGACTGTAAGTTTTTCATTCTCTGTCATAATCTATTCTGAAAGTATCCGAACTTACTGAACATTGTGTAAAATATTACATTAATCCATTATATCGATAAATTTTATTAAGTGGGCCACATAAGCAAAAAGTGGCAAGTACTTTACAGGCTTTGGTAAGACACGTGCAGAGGACAGAGAACACCTAATCAGTGAAAGTTTTAGGTGTCTAAGACCTCAGGAATGCAAGGACAACTCTTCCAAAGAACGAATTATTGCATCTCACACTGCTCATCAATAAGAAAGAAGCAAAATCCCTAACAGGACTCTTTTGATTCAGAAGGGACATACCCCATGTTGGAAATACTGCTGTCACCTACTTACCACGTCCCACAGAAAGATGCTGGGTTGGAGTGAGGCCCAGGAAAGTCAAAGACTTTGCAAAAGTTACAGGTGGCACTGAAGAAATCCTGAAGCTTGGGTCAGGATAGAAGTATCTTTGGTGAGAGAAATCACCATGCAGAGTTTAAGGCAAGTCCCAGAAAGAGAATCGCGACATAGACACCTAAGGTTTTTGAGCAAGCCCATGCCATTTGCAGCAGAGAATTATAAATCATTCGAAAATTAGTTTATGATGTACTACTGGGCCTTGTTCAGGCAGAATACCTGACCATAGGCTATTAAGAGGCTATATAAGCAAAAATGCCTACTATAGGCTAGATTGTGTCAGTTAAGTGATATAAGATCAAGCAGGTCCAGTAGCAACCCATTAATAGGTGAAAATAGTACATCTGAGACCCAACACAAGTTGACAAGAGAATGCACAAGTAAGCAAGGCAGTCCAGACCCCTACATCTACCCTGGGTAAAGAGCACTGGCTCATTACCCTCAACTCATACCCATGACTTTATGAAAAGTCCCATATGGGACCACCATGTCCAATAATGTTCCACAGATGGGTTGGCTTGATATGTGTCACAAACTAAAGAGGTACTGCACCTGCCCTGAAGCTCCTTCAAAGACAGCAATGAGGGGAAATACACTCAATATGCTGAGCTTTGGTAATCATACACTTCATGTGGAAAGAAAAGTTGCTGGAGAATACACACACATATACACTCATTAGCAGCAGTGAATAGACTGGCTGGGTGGTTGGTTGGAGGACTGGAAAGAGAAATAATAGAATATCAGCAACAATAACTCAGGGGAAGAGACATGCAAATGTACCTATGGGAATGGGCATAAAGTTGACAGATCTTTGTCTTACACGTATTTGCTTCCACCATGAAAGAGGCATGTAACAGACTGCATTTTCTAAAGAAGCCTGCAACAATCTCTCTAATCCCAGAAATCCTTCTTCTAAGGTGAACGTGACACTATTCCCATCAAGCAGTAAGACCTATAGTCCCTTCCCTTCAACCTGGGTGGACCTGTATCTCTGCCTCAAAGGACAGATTACTTTAGAATCAGTGCATGTGACTTCCTGGGTAAGATCAAGACCACTTCTACCCTCTTGGGACACATGCTTTTAAAATTCAGCCACCGTGGTGTGATGAACCCCAAACTATGAGAGAGCCCATATGGAGAGGTCACTTATAGGCTTTCCATCTGCCAACCCAGCTGAGGTCCCAGCTGCCAGCCAGAATCAACTACCTCACATGTAAGTGAAGATGTCCCCAGATGATTCCAGTCCCCAGATGTCAACTCATCTTCTGCTTTCAAGTCTTCCCAGGTAAGGGCTCAGAAGTTATGGGACAAAGATAAGCCATTATGATTGTCCCTTGTATGAACTCCTGGACCACAGAATCCATGAATATAATAAAATGGCCATTTTATACCACTACGTTGGGATGGCTTTTTACAGAGCAGTAGTAATTAGAGTAAAGCAATAAATAGAGTAAGGCAATAAACAGCATAATAGATAGAATGACTTGACCAGCTGACATCAGTCAGCTTGCCATCAGTTACCACAGTGTTGGTTCAACAGGTGCAAGAAGGAAGCAGCCACAGAGAAAAGTACAGGCAACATGCACAAAGCAAGCAGCATAGACAGGCTCCCAATCATCAAGGCTTATCTAGCTAGTGCTACTGCTAAGTGACCAACTGACCAGTAAGAGAGACCCTGATATATACCCTTCAAAGAGAATAACCAGCTGTTATGGTGGTAACTGACTACACTGGACCCCATTCATACATGAAGGGGCAGAGTCATCCTGATTAGAACTGACAGATATTCTGGGTATGGATTTATAATCTACTGCCTATAATCAGCAAGCACCTCGATCCAAGGGCTTTCAGAATATATGATCCACCCAAATGGGAGCCCTCATAAAATTGTACTAAACAAAGGGATCCACTGAAGAGGAAAAAAAGGTACAGCAATGAGTATATTTTATGATCATAAAATCTACTGGTTCTATCATATCATGTGCTGTCCCAAAGCTGCTGGCCAGACAGAATAATAGAACAGTATTTTGAAGGAGCAGCTGATGTAGCAGCTTGGAGACAACGGCCTGAGTGGACTGGGCACCACACGCCTAGGACCTGATATAGCCCTAAATTAATGACCATTATGTGGAGCTGTGTCCCTAGTAAGTAGAATACACAAGTCCAAGAACCCCATTGAACTTCATTCCTAGTAACCTACACGGGGTCCCTGTGCTCTCAGTCCCTAGAGTTCTAAATTCTGTGTGGCTAAGATGTCCTGGTCCCCAGAGGGGAACACTTTCCCCAGGGACAACAGCAAGAGCCCTGAACTCTTGTGACAGCTGCCACCCAGCCACTATGTGCTGAAGATAAACAGGCCAAGAAAGGAGTAGCCTATGTGCTGAAGATAAACAGGCCAAGAAAGGAGTAGCCTTTCAGGGAGGGATAACTAAGTCTGACTGTTAAGAAAAGGAAAGACTGCTGTAACACGATGTGAAGGGAAGATGACACCTAGTACCCAGGGACCCTGGTCTATGTATCTGTTTATGCTGCCCTACTGATTCTGACAGCAAACTGACTAATGCAGTATCTGTGGAAGCAGCCTGAGATGGGCATTATAACCATGATCCCAGGCTCTTCAGGGTCACTTCAGAGCTGCCAGCTGCAGGTAGGAGGCTCCTAGAAGGGGTGGTAGAAAAGGGGGGATGATAAATATCAGATGTGGTTCTGAGCTCAGGCACAGTAGCAGGGGCTGACGTTCATCCCACTAACTTTCTTCTTATAGAGGACCAGTTCTCCAATGGGATGAACTCTCATAAGCAACCAAATATGAAAACCATAAAGAGTGACATATAGAAAATGTGTTTTATTCAGAATCCCTTCTACATAAAGACATTCATTCTCCCAGCTTCTAAGAGTGTTGCCTGCTGATTGCTTACAGCTGAGTTCCTCCCAGGATTTGCCTTCTACTAAAGGGAGCCATCTTACCCAGGGGCAGCACACATCTCACAATTGGTAGAAAAGTAGGTAGAAAGGAACTTTCCTCTATCTGGAACACCTCTGAAGGTCCATCCCAGCTTCACAGTTCCCATCACCTCAGCTTAGGACTCTGCTGCAACTGAATCACGGTTCAACTTCTTCCTCTACTCAATCTAGGCTCCCTCCTTCCCTTACAGGGAGTACAGAGAGCACTCCCTAATGAGTGACTGGCATGTGAATCTTCACCTCAGTGTTCATTTCCTAGGAAGCCAACGTCTGATGACATCTCTCATTCTGCCTTGATCCATCCTACCAGTCCCCATGACCTACACCCAACTATTTCTTGTAATAAACATAAATCTATTCCAGTGCGATCTGCCTGTTTCCAGGCCAGTATTACAACCAGGCTAAGATACCTGCCTCTCCCTATGTAATTTGAAAATCTAACCCCCAGAGCAGCATACAGTAGTATGTTGGAAGTTTGCTTTAATGGTTTTCATTTATTTGCTTTGTCAATAACTTCCCATTTGTAGAAATGCTGAGTCTTTCATTAACAATGAGAAAATCTCTACAATGTCAAGATAATTGTTGGGAGGATGACAGCTACGTACAATGAATAAGAAGCTGTCAATAGTTAAGCCACCAGAAAATATTCTTAGAGCAATCTTAGAATAATCTTAGAAAATATCTAGACTTTAAGTTTTGTCACAACTACAGATATTTAAATGGCATTTTCAGGTTTCACAAGATACTTGAAAATCACAGTCATTCTTTATTTTGTTTAAGAATCTATTCCAGCTTTTTTAGACATTTAATTGAACGACTATTAATTGCTAACATTATATATTACTGAAATAAAGGGTAAAACATAACATAGAGATGTACTTAAATCTTAGGTATATAATTTTATACCTCAATCTTTAAGGCACCATCCACCTTCATCCAAAATAGAGTATGTATCTAAGGTATCACAAAATACAAAAATTGGAAGTGGAGAAAGACAAAAATAGGGTGTACTCTCTTCTGCAAGTACTCCCAAATATAGTGTTAAATGTGTGAGGTAGTAAAAACATAAAATCTATGATTAAACTATTTTGAACTTTGATTTGACTCATCCTTGAATCCATTCCTTTACAAAGGCTTGCAGTGTAATTTGAGATTGTTAGATTACAAGACACATGGGGCACCTGGCTAGCTCAGTTCGTACAGCATGTAACTCTTGATCTTGGAGTTGTGAGTTCGAGCCCCATGTTGTGGGTAGAGTTTACTTAAAAAAAAAACATTAAAAAAAAGATTACAAAACATATGATGGCCTGCTCCATTTGACAATATTATTACAATTTTCAGTGTGCAAAAAGCCGTATATCAAGAGTTCTGAGTATTTGGCTCAGGTATGAGCAAATTACTGCTTAGAGAAAAATTCACTAAATTAACATTTCTCCACATTCTTAAAGAGGTATGACTTGAAAATACAATAACAACAAAGTCATCCTACAGAATTAATGAATTAATGAAATGTGAATGTATAATGAACTTCAGGCGTTGCTCTTTGCAGCCAGACTGAATTAAGAGTTAAAGTTCTAAAGGCTCAATAGCCTCTGAAAATTTGGGGGGTGGTTATCAGTTAAAGAAAACATCAGCTGCTTAGAAATGCATGGCACTACAGCCGAATATAATACCTTTCCTGTTCTCTCTTGAAATGGTTTCCTATCGAAGCAGTTTCTGTATCAATCACACAATAGCCAGAATGGTACAGGGTTATACTATATGACACAATCACTGCATTCAAAAGGCATAGGAAAAATGGCTTTTATGGTAGCAAATGCCGTAGCTAAAAGCCTAAAACAAATCACTAAACTGCACTAATTTGTAAGCTTTGAGGTTTCAGGAGCTCACTGGCAGCTAAGAGAAGAACAGAGCTTGCAATCAACTGTCCTCTTGAGCACAACAAGATTTTTAAGAAAAAGGAACCCGCTGATATAGTCCCCTCAATTAACTCTGAGCAAAAAAAAAAAAAAAAAAAAGCCCAAGCAGTACCTGGAGGGATCTCAAGGCAAAATGAGGCCAAATATGACATTTAACTATTAATCTTACCAAGGCCAGTGATTGCTAATCAGCCTGAGGGAAAATAAAGCAGTACAGTTGACAGTGGTTATTTTTTATAAGCACATGCCTACTATTTTACATGGAAGAATAGAACTACTTCTGCAGAATATCTAGTAGAGCCATGTCTTCATTTTTACAGGTCACTAATTATGAATAAGCTTAAAATATCCCTTCAGTCCAAAAATAAATGACACCAGAGAGAGCCCTCAGTATGGGCATTTCAATTCTAAAAAGAAAAAAAAAAAAACAAAATTATAAATCCTATCTTTCTAAAAAAGAAGGCTGAAGGATATAAAATGCTGACTTTAGCTGCCTATATATGTTTCTCGGGCAAAAAGCTAGAATTTATCACACAATTTGCATTTCATATATATACTGTTTGAGGTAAGTTTCATGTATGGCACATGAGCTAACTTGCATGTTTTAATCATAGGAAGTTATATCCACACATATATGAATAAAGCTTAATAATACATATAACAATATACACAAATACTTATTTTTACATATACTTCATATATGATTCCAAACTTAGGCACAAGTAACTATATGGTGGTTATTTAATTTTTCATCCATCTCATCCAAAGATCAGAGTATAGCATAATATGCACAAGCACCTAGTACAAGGTGTGGCAATAGCAGACACTTAATAAATAGCAGTTATTTTATCAAAAAAATTACTAGATCCTATTTTTAGTTCTTTTTCAATAATAGAAAAAGAAGGCATATAATTCAAGTTACCTAAATTTAGTTTATAGATGAATTTTAGTATCCTCATTTGGATACAGATATGTCTGATGCTCTAAAAGCTCACTAAAAAGGGGAAAAGACCTACTGTAAAGACCTGGCCAATAGACACGGGGGATGGTCTTCTCAGAATACCAGTGACACTGGGCTTCAAGTGTACTCATTACTGTACTGCAAACAAAATAAACTGACCATGTAGTGCTATTATGCAGCTAAGAAAAACTTCTCTTCTGTCAACTGCAAAAAACAGAAGGAAAGACAAGTAATGTAAGTTTCTAGAGGTAATGTAAACTGGTGAACAAGAAGAACATGAAAGTATCACAAAGGGATATTTAAAAACAAAACGAATGTTAGTTAACAGATTGCATGCCCTGCTGACAACACTGAATCAGAGTCATCTCTGCAAGAGAAGCTGGAAAGCCATCCAATTCCTCCAGCTTAATCTAAAATGTATACTAATCCAGGACACCTACTCTATGAATACACAAACACACTCACACATACACACATACATAAACACAATTAATATAGGTGAATATATTTTTAGAGCATATACATATATGCTCTATATACAAATATACATTTATAGTGTGTGCATATCTATTTATATCTAGACAGATAAGAGTCTTTTAATATTTCTCTGAAACTGAAGAGGTGGGTAAGCCATAAAGGTTTCAAAGTACCTCCTTCGCATAAGTAAGTTTAGAGTTGAGGTATGAACAAGTTTGTTTTTAATGATGATAGAAAACTAAAAACTTAGATGCTTTTGAAGTGCTCACCCAAATAACATATAATTAGAATAGAGTTCAATGGTAAAATCATGAAGTCACAGTGAGCAGAAAGGAGACTTTCAACCCCAGCTGCTGCAACTGGAGAGATGTTTGTTAGTGAAGCACAGGAAATAATCAGAGAATAAGTAGCCTCTGAGTAAAAGGCTGCAGCCCCCTGGGGTTATTCTTGTCTTAGGTAAAGAATGGGAAGTTTAGAAACCCTAATCTTCACAGCGATGATGTCACCATGTAGCTTAAATATTGCAGGGAGTGGTCATGACAGAACAGACTTGCATCTCCTTATGCAATGATACGTAGATGAATCTATACATGACAAAGTGAGAATAAAATCACCCAAAGATTGAGCACTGATTGTGAAGTAAGACTGAAAATTTTAAAATTAATATAGTAGGGACGCCTGGGTGGCTCAGTCAGTTAAGTGTCCGGTCACGATCTCATGGTTCATAGGTTCAAGCCCCGCATGGGGCTCTGTGCTGACAGCTCATCTCTGCCCCTCCCCCTGCTAGCACTCTGTCTCTCTCAAAAATAAACATTTTGTTAATTTAAAAAATAAAACTAATATAGCAGCTCTACACAGGGGAACAGTACAGGTGGAATAGTCCAGTGTGAAAATTGAACCAAATGATAAATATAAGTGAATAAAAGAACAAGGGGAGAATCATAATAACAGTGTAGAATAACCATGAAACAAGGAGCAAATTCAGAAGCAGGGTAAAAATATTAACTATATCGCTTGTTGATAATAACTTCACTAATTCTGAGGTACTGAGGTAACACTGACAACTCCAAAACTACACAAAACATCAGTTGAATCTGTGCACATGACAGAATCTCCTGTGTATGCCCTTATGGTGATTTACTTCACTAAGTCAACACTGTTCATTCCACATAATGGGGGAAATTATTCTTAACTAATAATTTTTTGTCTGCTTAAGGTCCTAAGAAAATATGACCCTTTGGTTTTGTTACGGAACCAATATTGTTACTTGACCAATATTCCCAACGAATATCTAACTAATATCCTGATACTCAAATGACAGCCTAATTTTTCCCATCTAATTAGTGATATGAATAGGGATTATTTATGTGAACTAACTTTCACCTACAAAAAATATAGTATTTGCCGAGTATAATTAAAATTCACTAGCACAAAAATGTTTTCATATATATATACGTATATATATATATATATATATGTATATATATACATATATGTATATATACATCACAGTTTAATGTTGACAAAATTCCAACCTTTTCGGTTAATTCTAAAGATTTTTTTTAACAATTAGTTGAGTAGGTGAGAAATAGCAATTTTGGTCAGTTTTGGACCAAAATTAGATGCTATACACAATAAATGTGCAATAGCCTCATTTAATAATTTTTCATTTTCCCTGTTTTTATTTTTATACTATCAAATATTTATATTTTTACAAGTAATTCCTACTTTTTTTCCATTCAAATAGTTTACATTTATAGACAGCTAATTTTCAATTAGTGTCAAAGAGCAGGACATTAAGAATATTCTTGCTCCTTGGGGCACCTGGGTGGCTCAGTTGGTTAAGCATCCAGCTTTGGCTCAGGTCATGTCTCGTGGTTCATGGTTCAAGCCCTATATCGGGTTCTGTGCTGACAGCTTGGAGCCTGGAGCCTGCTTCGGATTCTGTGTCTCCCTCTCTCTGCCCCTCCCCTGCTCTTACTCTGTCTCTCTCTCTCTCTCTCTCTCTCTCTCTCAAAAATAAATAAAACATTAAAAAAAATAAAAATAGAAGAATATTCTTGCTCCTTGATACAAAAGCAAGATTTATATATAATCTGAACACACACATGTAAATACACTCATGCACATAAAGTTTAAGTTACACTAATATTCAATGGAGTTCTTTTTTTTTAATGTTTATTTATTTAGTTTTGAGAGAGAAAGAGAGCAGAGACAGACCAAGACAGAAATCCCAACCAGACTCTGGGCTGTCAGCGCAGAGCCCGACCTGGGGCTTGAACTCACGTACCATGAGATCATGACCTGAGCTGAAATCAAGAGTTGGACACTTAACCAACTGAGCCACCCAGGTGCCCCTCAATGGAGCTCGTAAATGAGGCAGAGAGTGGGGTTAGCAGTTTCCCACTGCCACCACCCCCCCCCCCCCCCCCCCCGCCAATAAGGAGCAGTAGAAGAAATTCCAGGGTTATGCAAATTGAGAGAAAGAGGTTAGCTTGAGGTGCAATACCAATTATATGTGCACACAAGATGTAATATCAATAGTATTTTCATGCACATATTAATATTAGATATACTGTTTAAAATATAACACTTATTTTCTGCTAGACTGACACACTGGAATGTTTTTCCAGAAAAAATTACTTCTTCTCTGTTACTAGTTCTGTACTCTGTTCTAAGAACCAAATGGCAGGCCTATTATGAGGTCCAATTGCTAGCACACCTGACTGTACTTTCTTAAGGAGATGGAGAACACTTTTCATGCACTCTCCCTCTATCCCAGGTATAAAAAAGCAACCATACATTTTTATTCTTGCTTCCCTTTATGTAACAGCCCACTTTCCTAACAGTTGACTGCATGTGGAAACGGAGGGATACAGACATTAAGATTTTTGTCCATGGTCACCCAGTAAAGCAACACAGCTGAACCAGAAGCAAGCCTAAATTCCTCAAGTTTTCAACCACATCTTGCTGCTTTGCACAAGGGTAAAAAACAATAATGAAAGCACATACCTCACTTTTCATAACGACAATGCATTCATCTCAGTGGCTGTACATTTGTAAAAATCAACATGACATTTCAAGTCATTCTGGACCCACAGTCCACTGCTTCTAAGTAGTATACACTCTGAAAGGGCTTTGAAAAGTCTTTGACTTTAAGTCCAAGAGGAACTGCTGTGTAGGTTCAAAGCTTCCCAAGGTTGCCAGAACTTTAAACACAACTGTCTTAAGTTCTTCTTTTTTTAATGTTTCTTTTAAAACCTTATTTATTTTGAGAGAGAGAGAGAGAGAGAGAGAGAGAGAGATAGTGGGCAGGGGAGGGGCAAAGAGAGCACGCGTGTGCGCGCGCGCAAGAGAGGTGGGGGGGGCAAAGAGAGCGCACGCAAGCAGGCTCCACAATGAGTGAGCCAACAAGGTGCTCTGATAACTGTCTTATCTTCTAATGAGCAGTCAGTTGTCTTCAAACTGACCAAATCCAAAATCTTGGTGGACATAAATATCTGAGCACATTCTAGAATATCACACAATGAAATTTATTTCCCAGACTTACAGACTTTTGCAGGGGAAGGTGGAGGCTAAATGGCATATAATATCTTTCTAGTTGGGTATACTTTGGAGAAATAGCTTAAGCTTTCTTAGATATGAATTCTAGGGTTATTTTTCCTTATGCACCATGATTCCTACAGCTGGGATCTGTGTGGTGGCAGTGCATTTCCACCTTCTTTATCAGTATTATGCCAACCTACTTTCAAGGCTCAACTGAGGATGTATCAGCTTTTTCAACTTTCCTCCATCCATAATATCAACGGTAACTGCTCTCTGTTTTTTAGGCACAAACTTATATATTTCTTACAGCCTTACTTTGTCTGTTTCCCCATTTAGTTTTGTCTCTTCAATTAACTTACAAACTCTTTCAGTTCACAGCCTTTACACCACACAGCTACACGTCATCCACAGCCCACTCAGAAATAACAGAATGCCCTGATGCTTAATCTGTGCCTCTCTGTCCTTATGTACCCAAGTCATACAATTAATTAGTAAGAAGGATAATGTGGTCTGCAGGACCATAGCCTCTATTTAAGAGTTCCTCATCTTTCCCTTTCAGGAGACCAGAAAAATCTTCCTGAAGATGTTTTTCAGGCAAATGGCAAACATTTTACTTCTTCTGTTTGACACACATGAACAAAGTTCTAATTACTTCAGAAAAAAAATTATTTTGCTTTTCCCCATTACTTAAAGGGTGGATACATTTTCTAACAGTCATTTCTGGCTAGCATCCTATTTCCTACTTACATCTTTCAGATCTGAGCTGCATTTTCTGCTGTCCTTTAGGACTCTGGGAGGCCTAGTTATGAATCAACCTTTCCTCTTTCAGACAGACATGTTTCCCTTTCCACAGAATCACTCAATGATTTTTATCCCTCCCATTCTCATTACAAAGAAATAAAACAAAAAATAGGCTGCTTGCAGATATGGTAACATGTCACATACTTGACCCCATCTGTCAACCACACAGCAGTAGAGTGTTGAGTTGAGTGTTGAGTGTTGAGTGGAACAGTAAGAAACTGATGTCTCCTACTTTTATGAAAAACTATAAAGGTAGCACACTAAAAGATACAAAGAATAAGTTACCTCATCATTTCTAAAACCCTTGTTGCTACGTAACAATGTCTTTAATTAATATATTTATAGTAAATGTGTAATAGCCCAAAAATATTTTCCTAATATTTGAAATTTCCTGTGATTATAATTTCTGGGGAATGTGTGATTTGGATTATGAAATGGAAACCATCATCTTACTGAATTCAATCAATGATATCAACAGAAATGAAAATAAAGCGTTGTAAAACCAAGCTTAGAAAAGGTATAGTATCTCGAAAAAGTGGTAAGAAACCAAAATAAAACAAGCTTAACTGGGATCAATGTAAGGAGGTATAGTAAGAAAGAAATGGAGGGGCACCTGGGTGGCTCAGTCAGTTAAGCATCCAACTTTGGCTCAAGTCATGATCTCATGGTTGTTGAGTTCTAGCCCAGCATTGGGCTGTCGCTGTCAGCACACAGCCTACTTCACATCCTCTGCCCCCTCTCTCTCTGCCCCTCCCCTGCATGTGCTCTCTTTCTTTCAAAATAAAAAAACATTTTTTTCAGAAGAAAGAAAGAAATGGAATTGCACTGGCATAAAATGGAAAATAAGTGTGTGCCCCAATAATGCAACATGACAAATTTTATTAGTAGGTTGGGAAAAAAATCCATCCAATGGATGTGTCTGCATTCTGGAAAAAAGAGTTGTGAAATTTCTTTCTGTAAAGAAATCTCACAAACAACACAGGACTGCCATTTGACTGGCATATTGGGTCTTAAAGTAGTGGGAAAATTTAATGACATCGTATAGTCTCTTCTCAAAACTTTATAATTGTATAGGCCCAAAAGTTTATTAATTGGATTTGAAAATAAAAATAGGGCACAGTTTCCTATGAATGCAATCATTTATTCAGTCTGATGTAAGTGGTATATTTACACTGACAGTCACTGAAACAAAGAAATGAAATTTCATTTTGTAGGACTATTCAGTTAACAGCAATAACAATGAAGCTGAAAACGCTCACCCTATTCATACCTGAAATGCCCTCATTATAATACTTTGCTTGTCCCTCCAAAATAGCCAAAAAGGAGAGTACGACATTCTCCAATTCAACTCAGAACTGATGGCACATTCCCTTAGTTTACTGCAGCTGCCAGAAAGCACCACTCTAGAGCTCAGTTCCAGGACTAGGCTGGTATATCTATCTGCCTTTGCCTTTTGTGGTTTGTAAGCCTTAAACCCAACTCTTTCAAGACTCTTCCCAAAGCATAAAGACCAGGTCAGAGAATGTGAATGATGAATTACCTCTACAGCTAGAAAGCAACCCACGATCACAGTTCCTAACACTGTCTTAAAAAGACATAAACTGAACCCATAAGGCTCATGCTGGTAGGTCTTATCTCCGAAAGTCCCACCACAATCACACTAAAAGAGTAAGCTGTGAAAGAATACAGAGCACATTCCTTCAGAAAAATTGCTTGTAGCCTACTTCTCAAAACAGACTTAAGGCGGTTCACCTTATAAAACAAAAACAAAAATAATTGTATAGTATCAATAAGAAGAGTCAGAATCAGAGACAATAAAATTAATCCAAGAAATCAAGACCACGAAAAATGCTTTCCTTGGATTTCTTTAGTGATATCTCTATTCACCAGAACTCCATCTCTGCACTTTTACATCGGAGTCCTAATTATCTTCACCCTGGCATCCTTTCTAACTTATTCTCTAGAAAATGATTCCTTAGGCTTGATGTACAACCTGCTCAATCTAAAATACTTAATAGCCCACTTAAGGACTTTCCTAGGGATCTATAAGACATGAGCAAGTAATATTATTTAAATAATCTTCCCACTTTGCATGCAAATTCTCAACCGTGAATGGACAAAAATAATCCCAAGATACAAAGGACAGCCCACTCTTGGTGATGGTGATATGATGGTGGCCAAGGTGGTGACAATATGAGTCTGTTTATGTGTACGTGTATTGCATATAGGAACAGTGGGGCGAAGAGTGGGAACAGAGAAAGAGCTGGCTGTATGTGGTAGAGCTTTAGATTGATTTTTTTCAGCAACATTTATTAAAGTTATATCCCCCTCTCCTGCCATAGGCTGACACCCTAAATATGTGTTCAGCCAAAAGCAGTCTCTCATCATAGGGCCTCTCCAAACTCAAAATGGGCAAAAATCACAATTCAAAGCACTTAGGATAACTTTGCCATGAGGATGGCAACATCCTGGGACTGGATGCAATGGTCAACTGATGTTCTAGAGCCCTCTTATCCTTTGGATCAATCTGTCCATTCAGATTCGACCTACTGACAGGCTGAACTATCTTCCAGATCCTTCCTATCCACATTAAATGTCATTGCTAAATTATATGATATTAATTGATATTACTGGAATTGAGTGAATATAGCTTGCTAATTTGTCATACACATATGTTTGATAAACTTATTCTATTTATTATTTCCAGCACATCCTGGGAACTATATAGATGGTGCATTAACCATTTCAGGATACCTACTCACTGGTCGATTGGCTCCCATTAAAAACCATTCAGACATGGACTTTTATTTTGTTTTTCGCTTGTAGATTTGTCTTGTGGTAATGCAGTTATAATCTTTTATGAGTCTCCTTGGAAATTAAGGGCATGATAGGCCAGAAGTAAAAATACAGTGTGTGGCAATACAGTAGTTTTTTTTTTTTCTTTTTTAGCAAAACAACTGAGAAGTCAATGGGAGATAGGATTCTCAATATATGATTCTAGAGATGTAAGATCTCTAGAAAACACAGTTAAACAGCCCAAACTACAGAAAAACTTACAAAGAAAACCTTCAAAACTAGGAAAATGCTTTGATCGCTTGGCTCTAAGTATTTCAGTTAAGTATACATATAGCTGAGGTTTATTGTGACCCTTGATGCTATGCTTAATCAGGTATCCTAAAACTAATACAAAGGAAGTCCAACAAAATAATACCAAAAGTTGATACCATTTCACTGTTCATTTAAGGACTCTGGTTTTCAGTGTAAGTAAAAATTAAACTAAAACAAAACTTTCAAATTCCAAGAGTATTCTCAGGAAAAAAACTTTGAATACAAATAACTTTTTAAAATTCAAGAAAGTCAAATCTGTAACTCAAGAAAATGGATTTTAAAAACTACACAAATATAGATATCTCCAAATGAGTATTATCCATCAAAATATTTAACAGCTGTCTTAGGAAGTCTACATGAATGTTTTTTTAATGCTGCTTTGTTATAAAGAATTATTTTTTTTTCCAATTTTCCTTTCAGAAGTGTTTTCAAATAATTTATATCCCTGTAATACTATCTCTGGTGTGGGATAGTTAAGAGACATACAGGAAAATGCCAGTTTTTAAATGTCTTTTTTAATGACATCAGAATTATTGATGGGGGGTAGACAGACAGATATAAACTGATGGATAATTTCCCTTACCTAAATGCCACACATACACAAATCTCAGCTATTGTGCAGTAAGTTTCCTAAACAATATTCCAAGATAAATAACAGTAAGTTCCTGGGTCTACAGAACACACTTTTACAACATAAGTATTGAACGTGGTGCCAAAGCTAATTGTGCACAAGAGGAATAAGATTATAGTTACTCAAAACAATATAATCTGTGCATTAAAACAAATATTCTCAATTACTTAAAAAAACCTGAATTTCACGCTCAGAGTTTTCCAGCCAAGAAGTGGAAGAATGAAGGGACTGACTAGCTATTTCAAAGAAAAGTTGCAATGACGTATTTCTAAATCATGAAGTTAACTTGAGGCTGCAATGAAATAATTTTGTCTGAATTAACTATAAGACAATTTTTATTTCCCCTTTAACTTAGCTAGTAGAAGGAAACATTAAGAAATAATACTTTGTGTGTAACATGAATGGTTTTACATCAGCAAATACAAAGGGATAAAGGGACATAGATTTTTATGGTAGCGAAATTCCAATGTAGATCTTTAAAGTCTGTTTACAACTGCCCTGCTTTCTTACTTATTCGTTTTCATGGTTCTTCAAATAAAATGTTCAAAACACAATTTATAACCTTACACTAACTCTTATGTCTATGTCCTTTCCACAACTGATCAATATTTTATACCTACATAAACTCACTATAAACATTTCGACAAATAAAATTCAAACTACTTTAGGTTAAGAAGGGTGTCATGATTTACACAGTCACAGCAATGAAATCTGAAGTCCTTATCGGTGTTTCTCAGACTTAAGCATACATCACAATTATCACCTAAGGTAAGGAACACAGATTGCTGGGTCCCACACTCTGAATTTCTGATTTAGAAAGTCTGGGAGGGGCCTGATCATTTGCATTTCTAACAAGTTTCCAGGTGAGGCTGATGCTGAAGGTTAGGGGTTCCCACTGTGAGAACCTAACTCTTGTGCTAGAACATATTTAAAAACTAATACATAAATAATTTTTTTCACCCACCTAGTAGCTGTAACATTTATAAGGACCAGGGATGTGGATTAATTTTCACAAAAACCCCATTCTAATCCAAGCCAGATGCCTAATAGCCACACCAATATTAAAAGAAAACAGAAGAAAAAAAAAAAAAAAAAAAAGACCACTACCTTCATCACAGTGATTAGCTCAGTGGCAGAACTGCATTCCCCTTTGTTGTTAAGCATCATGGGCATTATTTCAATGCAACTGTTTCCTACTTGTTTCCACTCCTAGATCTTACCCTTCCACTGCCCAAAATGAAACCGTGCCAGGATTTATAATCCCAATGACAAAAAGTGACAGGAAAATGGTACCATGCCTTTCTAATCCAGACACTTCCAGCATGTCCTGCCGTCCCCGAATCTAACTTCTCATTATCTCCTACACACACACACACACACACACACACACACACACACACACAGAGTTGTTGTTTAATCTTCTTAGCTGGAATGATCTGAACAAATGAAAAAGAAATAAAGACTTGGATATGGGATTAAAGGAATCCAGACTCCCCCATGTTAAGGAACAGCTCCTTCATAAGGCTCTATCTCCAATATTCCTCTATCCCTAGCAACTCAGCCACTCTAAGATGTTCAGAAGTCAAAAGAGCAATAAGTGAATTCTTGCCCTCCTCAAGGCCCCACCTCCTGCTGTCAGCCAAGCAGTAAGATCTGCCTGGAGTTTCAACATCTCTCTCAACATACACACACACCACCATCATGACCACCACCACCACCTCAAGCGGGTTCTCTTTCCTTTGGGAAAGAGGGGCTGGGTAGAGAGGAGAAATTAAGATGCACAGAGGTAGGAGAAAGTGAAACTTTTCTGGCCTGAGCCAAAAAGGGAACTAGGAAGACAAGAAAGAAAAGTGGCAGATGGAGCGCTGGAGGGCCAAAGCTCACCCCTCCCAACCCCCTCCTGACCACCACCTCAAACACTCAAGCCAGGAAAAACACAGCAGAGACAGTAAAAAAAGGCTGGGTCAGATCTCCTGCCTCCTTCCCCACACACCTGCCCATGGCACACACCACGTTCCCAGAGAGTTTAAGTATTCAAAGTCCCCTTGCACCCACACCCACTCTGCAGTAAGTTCCAGGGTCTGCAGGGAAAGCTCTACAAACACTCATGCCCTTTGCCCAGGGACAGCCATTGACCTAGCAGTGCAGCGCTGGGGTCCAAACCCTGGAGTGATACCAAAGGCAGCAGTTGAGTGTCCAGCACACCCTGACCCTAGGAGAGCTGTAGCAGAGTGGTGGCTGCTGTCCCCTCCATAGCTGTTCTCTTAACCTTCCTACCATACCTCTGAGATCACAAAAGTTATGTTTCCTTTGTGGCACTGCCTGCTGGTCCCAGGAAACGAGGCACATTTCAACCAGAGTCTGGGTGTGTGTGTGAGTGAGTGTATCTTTCAATCCCGAAAGCCAAGGGTGCCAACTGCTGACAGGCAAAGGAACCTAGATCTGCTCTTGAGGACTTAAAAATCTCCAAATTAACAAGCTCGCCCTTCTCTCGGTCCTAACCGGCCCAAACCTGGGTTTTCCAGAGAACTATCGTTGTGTTCCTGTTGTAGCGAGCTGGTGTCCTGCCCCGGAGCCAAGACGCGCAGACTTGGCCATCCGTTCATTCATGCATTTGCTCATCCATTCACATAAACATGTCCCTTAATTGTGTCTGGCACCGAGAATCTTGCCTGCTATTTTCCCCTCCCCAAGTCAGTATTCATGGCAACGCTGGTGCAGAACGCAACTCAACTGTCACCCCACTTCCTGAGCCGGAAAACGAAGTCATGTAAGCATTCACCAAGAAGAAGAAGGAAAAAAAAAAAAAAAAGGAAAAGGTGGAGAAAAGGAGGAGGCGGGAGACGGAGAGGGATGGGGAGCTCACTGGGGTCACATTCGGAGCTTCCCTTCGGGGGAAACCACGGCACAGACACAGCGGCAATGCAAGGAGCCAAATCATTATTAAATCAAGGACTGCTAGAGCTCTGTTCCCCAGCGGGGATAAATCAAGTGCAAAGCCACTCGTTCGCAAGAGTGCAATGTTGCCGGCTCGACCCAACTCCCAGCCCCAACGGAGGCGCTGGGGGAGCGGCTCGCAACCCAACCCGCAGCGCGCTCGCTGCCTCCTCACCGCTCCCAATAACGTGATGAAGTGTAAATCAAATACCACGCCGGGAGGGGCCCCGGAACGGCGCGAGTCGTGCATTTTCGCTCGCCAGCCTATGTTGCCTAAGAATCACAAGGTCACGATACCGTCGCGATTGCACTCACCGTATACTCCTTGGCCAGAGATCCCTTCCAGGAGGACTGTCAGCAGCCACACGAGACCGTACACTAAATCCATCTTCACGTGAACATGAACATATCCAGCCCAGGGGGGATGCAGCGGGACCTTCCGGAGGCCGGCGGCCAGCCGAGCGCGCTCCACTCGCGCCCGGGCCGAGCCGAGGTGCCCAGGAACCGCTCGCCGAAGAAGGAAGCGCCGTCCGTCTGTCCTTCTCCGGCGGCGGCCGTGAGCGGAGCGCAGGAGCCCCGCACACCCCACACTCATGCACACACACACACACGCACACACACACTCCCACAACACAATACCCCGACACACACACGCACGCAGCACTCACACCGGGCGCCTGGGAAAATCGCAGGCGCCGGGGAGGAGCAGGGGGCGTGATGGGAAGGGGACCGGGAGGCGAAGTGTTCTTCAGGGTAGCGGGCTCTAGTCTCCGCAGCGACGGCGGCGGCGGCGCGCTGGGCTGGCGGCGGGCGCGGGCCAGGGGCCGGGGGTGCCGAGCGCTGCAAGCCTGACGCGGGCAGCCACGGAGCAGGAAGTGGCCTCTGACTCGCGGCACGGAGCAGGGGCTTCCTCGCGTGGATTCGCCTTTACAAAGTAACTCGCGAAGGTCCCCGGAGGAGCGTCAAGCGGCGGCAGCGGCCCGCCCGCCCGCAGTCCGGAGCCCCCAGCCCTGCTGTCTTGCCTTCCCCCATTCCATCAGTTGCCATTGCAACGCCAATCCTGTTACACGATACAGGCTCGCATCTCCGAGCGGGGAGAGGAGGAAGAGGAGGAGGAGGAAGAGGAGGAGTGGGGCCAGGGGGACGGGGGTGGGGAGGCAGGGAAGGGGGGGGGGAGAAGGAGGAGAGGGACCGAAGAGGAGCAGAGTGTGCGTCTGGAGCTCTCTCGGGCACCAGCCTCAGCCGCCGCCGCCGCCGCCACCACCGTTCTCCAAAATAGCCTTTAGTGCCCCGCCAGCGAAGAGAGGGCTTCGGGCGGCCGCACAGATTCCGGGAGCCGAAAGCAGAGTCCAGGCACCGCCACTTGCAAGGGAGGGAGAATGCCAAGCCGAGACCGGATCCGCACACACGTCTACGCGTGCCCACCGGCACCGCGCGCGTCCTCTTCGCTTCCGCGCCGCCCCCGCCAGGTGGAGGGGTGGGGGCGGTCGGGACAGGCGGGAGTTTAGAGCAGGGAGCCGCGGAAGGGGTTCCCCGCCTGGGCTAACGTAGTGCTGGCATCCAGAGGTGAACGCGGGAGCGGCCGCCTGAAGAGGACACCGGCTGCGTGGCCGCCGCTCGGGCCCCAGCTGCGGCAGAGGTGTCGGGCCAGGCGGCGGAGCGCCCAGGGCTCGACGCCGGCCGGAATCCCTGGCTGTGCGCGGGGGTGCGCGCCGCGGAGGCGAGAGGAGGAGGAGGGCGAAGGCGAAGCCGAGAGCGGGCGGACGGGCTGCCGGGCTGCCAGAGAGGGAGGCTGTGTGTGGTCACGTTGTGCGCTACGTGCTGAGAGCGCGAGCTGCTAGCCGCAGCTGGGCGACGTCAAAGCCGGGTGCGCGGCTCTGCCGCCTGCCTCCGCGCCTCCTCTGCCTCCTCTGCTCCGCCTTCGCTCTGCCTGCCTGTGTCAGCCGAGGAGCTCATCAGTATGGACAGCGCCAAGAGGCTCCGCGAGGCCGGCGGCATCCGGCCTCCAGCTTTCCCCGCCGAGGCCCTCCCCCGACTCCCTGGGAGCTCCGCGGCGGCGGACCACCGTTATCATGCCCGACGCCGCTGTTTGCGCTTGCACGCCGAAGGGCCGGCTGCCACCCTAGACCAGGGTAATTACAGCACACACCGTCTCCTCCCCGTCGCCCAAGGTCTTCCAGGACCCGTTCTACTTGACTAGAGGGCAGAACAGGCCAGGGCACTTAGAAACGGCACAGTTTCTTCCCCATTTCCGTCCTTTTTAAATGGAATTGTGGTCAGCGCGGCAATGAAATGCCTCTCCTCTCTAGGAGAGGAGACACTGGGAGTTCAGAGCTTAGTTTATTTAACATGCAGTGTCTCCTACTGAAGTTAACTGCTTTGAAAATCTTTTCTCTTTTGTGAAAGACAGTGTCTCACAGGGGCAGAGCTAGCTAGCTAGCTCTGATATTTGGGGAGCTTAAGAAATTCAGTTACAAAAGGATTAGAAAACTCGAGGCATCTTTACTTTGGAGCAAGTGTAGAAATACTTAGCCCAATTTTAATAGGGAAAAACTGGGAATATAGTAGTGATTTGTGATTTGCTTCTATAACCACAATAATTAATGCTTCCTGCGTGCAATCCACTTTCCTGAATATATTCTTCACTATTCGAACAGCATATGGATAGGGAAGTGATAAAAATAGCTACAACGTGCATTTATACGTGTGTTACAAAAGTAATTGCTATGAAAAATCTGAAGCATAGTAATCATTTATCTGCTCCCATAATAGATTAGTGCTGCAGTTCCCTCTCCCCCTGCTACTTCTGCTGTGGGGAGGGAACTCCAAGCAAGAGAAAATGAACAGTCCCCGTTGTTTCCACCAAGGTCCTTTATCTCACTTAAGTGAATTATGTATATCATCTTTGTAGGGTGGGATCTACTGCTTACCCTCTGGATTTCCAAGATAGGAGGAACCAAGAATGGGTTCCAAGAATGGGATGGTGAAAGCGTCCCAATGGACGCTTCACTGAGTGTTGAGGACCCCTTCCTTATGAAATGCCACTTTCACATGGATGGAATTAAGTGTCATTTTAGAAGCAAAATTCAATGTGTGGCACTTCTGAAAAGAATGAGTGACGTTCACTCACTGGCCACTTGTATGGGGAGGATGGGGGTGGGAATTGTCTTAAGTTTCTGAAGATCTGTCTTTAAAAAAAAAAAAAAATCATTCCTGCATAGTACAGCATAGCAGCTTCAAGGGGCAGTAAACTGCAACTCTCAGACAGCAGCTCACAATGTATATTGTCCATGAGACACTTGCAGATTTTAGCTGCTCATGTTCTGAAGTAGTATTTAACCTGCATATTGGCACTATCCCCTTTTTTTTAGGGGTGGGGGACTCATATTGAATCATTTGCTCTTTGAGTGTTTGCAGGACTCTAGACTGAAATATCTTAATATCCCAGAATGTCAGTGTATCACATTTGCAAAGGAATCCAGACTAAGTGACTATCCCTAATGGGGATTATTTTCCTTAACTTTCAACATTAGGACGTTAGCTTCAGGGAGTCAGGGCCTCTATTTTCCACGTAGTGCACACCTCTGTCTAGGGAAGGACCCTACACCCATGGAACCCTCAGCAGTTTCTGAATGAACTATTCAGAGCTTGGAAAGAACCTGGACATTGTGGAATTTATTTCAGTTGAGGAAATAGCCAGGTGTATCTACTCTGGGCCAGGCCTAATTCTGGATATTGGACATTCAAAAATATGTCAGACAGAATCCCTTACTTTAAGAAACAGACAATCTAGTGGACAGGGTGTGTTGGTCAACACATGCACTACTATCTCTGTTGACACGATAACTTTTATATAAGTAAACAAAGTCCTAGGGCATAGGGTGGCAAACTCTATGTGCAACCATTAATTCAGTTAACATGACAGTAAAAATAAAAAATTGCACTGGATTTAATATAGGGGTTTTTGTTCCTATGAAAATCCTGGATAGATAATTTATGGGAAAAAATGGCCAGTTCAACCAATCAAAGTATTATTTTATAAATTTATTTTTATTTTTGATATTCAGCATTTTATATCTGCTCTGACCAAACAGGCCTGATGTATTCAGCCACACCTAGCACTAGCTACTGAAGGCCTCCAGGTGGTGAGCCTGAGCTGAGGCTTGAGGATGGGAAGGGAGATGGTTTATTAGAGGAGAGGAGCTCTAGAAGACAGGTCCAAGAGCTATAATGAAATCGGACCCAGGACACTCTGTGTAGCCCAATTAGAGCAGTTTCCTATAGGAGCAGTATAAATAACCTATGGAATACTAGCTTCTTGGATGTTGCATTGTGGATATAGATGTTGCTTTGAGCCCAAAGGAATCCCACATTATATTACTGCCAGGGCCCACTCAAGAGTATTCTTCTGTCTCTAACAAGAAGAGCAATGAACACTTTATCATTTGCAATTACAGGGCCATGAAAATTTAGGGGCTCCCCTCTGACAACCCTAATTACCTTAACAATGTGTTATAGTTTTATTGACTATGGTTTCTGTTTAATTTTTATCTCCATTTTCCAGTATGAGCATGACATTCCAACCTAGGTTGCATCAGAGAGGCAATGTCATAGAGGGAGTCAGGGCTCGGGACAAGATACACCAAGGTAGTGGGACAGAAAAAAGAAAAACTAGTAACTCTGGAGATACAGCTGAGTAGGGAAAAATTGGAATATTAGTGACAAATCTGCCCTTTCTTTCTAATCTAGCTTCTTCCCACAAAGCCAATACAAGGCCTTGTATGTTATTTATGGTTGCTCCCTGTTTCCTCCACTGGCCCTTTTAAATCACGTATACACTACTCCCTGTCCTGTTTATAAAACCAAACAAGAATGTAGAAATCATCAGGAGTATATAGGTAATCTCTCAGAAATTGTACACCCTGATCTGTTGCCCCACACTTCTTTGTGCTTGCTGTAGTCTTCTTGGTCACAGATTCCTGGTTTATATCACAGCTTATTGGGACTATAACCCACCCTGAATCATACCTTTCTTGTCTGTGTGTATGTACCCCTGGCCTAATCCTTTTATCCTGAGGCTAAATCTATTTCTGACATTTCCAAAACCTGTTAGGGCAAACTCTATTGTTCTGTGGCTCAGACATGCACCTGAGACCCCATACTATCACTCCCTCAACCTCTGTCCAATGGACCAGTTCTCTTGAAAGCTAATCCACTCTGATTAAACCCTAAAATGGAACCATTCCTGTAGGGTACAAAATCTTCTGTCCTGGTAAGTTTCCTCTAGCCAAGTGCCTTTCCACCTAGTTTTATTTTCTCCTACTTAGTAATACCTTCCAGGATGCAAGCTTAGAAATCTAAGCAGCATCACCTAGAATTGACAGTTTCAGACAGTAAGACATGATTTACCTTCTGAGAGACAAAGCATAGTATTGGGGATTCTAGGTCTGGTCATTTCCAGGAAGCAGGTAGGGGACACTTGTTCATAAACAGCAGAACTGAGACAGACACTGGTGTTGAGTATGAGACAAGGATTTCATTTTGAGAAACAGGACTGTCCCTTAGCAAGGCTTTAGTGGGAACAAAAAGGGAAATGAGAACGGTAACTGCTAATATTCTAAATAAAGAAGCACAGCAAATCCCCGTTGTATGGACTGAGAGAAGTCAAGGAGAGATATATGGCTTGAGGAAGCAACAAAATACCCGAAGGTTAATCCCTAGAGGTAGTAAATCCAGGGTCTAAATTAAAAAAAAAAAAAAAAAAAAAAAAAAAGAGGTACCTAGGAAAGGCTCATTATATCGATACTGTTTTGAGAGGATGCCAAGGTAATTTGTTACCAGATGATGGGGCTAAGGTCTCAGATATATTGTGGCTGCCAGTAAGGAGGACCTGAAGGACTCAGGAAAGTAGAGGAAGAGGCAGAAAACATGAGGCAAGGGTCTTTATAGTCTTGATATTCTATCTTCACCTTAAAAATAGCAGATCTTTGAGATTTTTTTTACTCATGTGGTCAAGAGCATTCTCCCTCATGTGCCCTCCTTCTTTAAGAAAGATATGCTAGTCAATAGATCTAAACTTCCAGGATTTTGTGAGCCACTCATGTTTTCTATAGTTTGTATCTTGAACCCACAATTATTTTTTAAAAGCGTACCCTCATATACCATAGCCTTGACAATTTTAGTAGCCCTGCCCTAGATTTATTCTTATTCTGGCACATCTCCCTCGATTCTGACACTATTTCAGGAACAGAGAAGATGCAGATTTGTTCCAGAGTAGAAGATGTTCAGTTCAGGGCAGTGTAACATAGTAGGTAAAGGTCTGAGCTTTGACATCAGACTGCCTTGGGCTTGAATCACTGATGTCACTCTGACCTTCACATTTCTCGTATTTCATAAAACAAAAAGAACAAGAGGTTACTAAGAGTTTAAGTAAAGTAATACACATGAAATAAATAGCTCAGCACCTGGCATATAGTGCTCAAATAATATATTATTACTCAATATTTTTATTGATAATTGTTAGTTGTTAAAGAGCATTACTAGATGGGGCTAATAACTTGAATCACTTCCACTTTGAGGTTAGCTAACAGCTCAGAACCTTTGGTTTTATAAGTATGATGAAGTGTTCTTTTCTCCAAAAAGCATTACTTCACTTGCTTTCATTCAAAGTTTATCTGTCCCATTTCTGTCCAGTCACATTGAATTCTGAAGTCTTTCTACGGTTTATCTGTAATGGTTTGGCATTTCAGTACTTCAGCATAGCTTAATATCTTCTGAAAACTTGAAAATTTAAGAGTACAATTCTACTTCAAGATTATTTTTGAAAGTGCCACATCCCTGGATGTATCCTTGGAAAACTCCATAGCTTAAATATTAACACAGAGAAGTTTCTGCTTATCATTTTTGCTTGGGTTACTATCTTTTAAAAACAGATTGGTATGAAGTAATGCTTACACTTCTAGGTCACAAGTAGTCTAGATTAAAGATCAACATCAAAGTTGGATTAGCAATTTTGTGGTGGAAGTATAAAGAAACCCACTGTTTCTGACAAGGAAGTGATTTGATTAAGCCACAGATATGTTATAAAGGACTAGAAGAGAGTTGAACTAAAAATTTCCCCAAGATTCTACATTTGGAGCAGTTTATAGATGTGCATGTAATAGGAAATAAGGGAAAGGAAATTTGGGTCGTATCAGAGCTGGGCTCATTTTGACATCACATCACTAATACAATTAATATAATATAATATGCCATAACATAACATAACATAACATAACATAACATAACATAACATAAACTTTAAACATTCTCTGTAGTTAAACTCGACCTGCTAATAAGCTACTCCTATCAACCAGTGGTTGGAAAAAGTCAAGGAAGCACAAAGCCTTCTTAGGTTTAAAATTTACCATCTTTTATCTAATTACCCAGTTTTTCAGGGTTTCTTTCACATGCTCTTCTCCTTGTCCTCACTCCATGATTGTTGGTTCATGTTTTGTCCTTATATTTGGGATAGGTATCTTCTTTTATTGTTGTCTTCCATTTCATCTTTAGGTGTTTACCATTAACCCTGCTACACCCATTGCTCTCATCTTCACCCATTGGCTTTGAGTGATAAGGACTCAGCTCTTGGCTCATTCCAACTTCAAGCTTCTTTCAGACTTCCTGCCATGGAAGAACTTTCTCATTCCCCTCTGGAGCCACCAGGAAAATCTAGATCTCCTCCACCCCACTCATATTGGGAAACTATATAGCATCACTCTTCATTCTCTCTTTACCTGTGTATACCATGTTGACATTTCTCCTCCTTTGTAGATTCCCTAATTTACACTCAAGGAGGTGTTTTCATTCAAGAGTTAAGGCAAGATTCAAAAAATAAGTTTTCTCCACCATAGAATTCCTAAAGTGTATGAAGGTCACTAATCCCTTTCAATCACAAGACAGGACAGGAAAGTCCCCCTCAGGAACATCCATTTCCCTATCTTCCAAATCTGTCATCTCTTTTTCCTTCCTCTCCCTGGGCTCTTCTACTCTCCCTGACCATAAGCCTCTCACCAGGCCAGAGGAAAGTTGACCATCCTTCCAAAGGAAATACGAAACGCATTTCAATCTTACATTCTTACTGTCTGCTTTATAGAAAAACTGCTGTGGTCTGACTTCTCCAAGCTAAAGCTTAATAATTTAAAGCCTAGGTCCTCCCAAAAAAAAAGAAAAAAGAAAACACCTTTTTTCTTTCGAATGCCTGACACTTCTTTTTTCCCTGGTTTCTGCCCTTTCCCTGAAGGTATGCTCAGCTTCGATAAATGTGGAACCTTAGAGCAGCAAGAATTACAGGAAATGAGAAAGAAGTTGAATATAAGATAATATTTCAAAATATTAGTTATAGCTGCACACCCCAACCTTGTATAATTAGGTTAGTAAGGGGGTAGGACCATGTCCTGTCTCTTAATGGTGGCTCAGGAAAGAAAACATTATTATGCAAGTTCAAAGTTTTGGAGCAGATCCAAAGAAGTGCAGGGTTGGGGGGTGGGAAGTTTCTAGGGGGCATTCATGAGAGGTGCCTTGAAGGAGGGAAAACTAAAAAAACAAAACCTGTGGGCAGGAAAGCAGTAACTAGGAGATTGAACAGTCAAGTATTCCAGCGTACTACAAAACTGGCAAAGAAAATTAGACCAGCCAAACATGTGGCTGAGTAGTTTGAAAGTTAACCAGGAAGAATACAACAAGACAGAAGAGGGAAGGGAGGAAGAACCACAGGGACCATACCAGGTTGAATAGTGCCCCCCCCCCGCCATTGTTGTCTTCAATTTTTGGCATATCAGTTTTAGCTTCTCATACTGAGTAATTAGTTTATTTGTGCTTATTCTTACCTATTTACTGATGAAAGTATTTAGATTTATACCTCTTGGACTGAGTATAGAATTTGCTGTTTCATTCTATTTTTGACATACCATATTGTCTCCTTTGTTAGTTTTAATGTAGATCGTAATAAATAAATAAATGTAAGATACAAAGTCTTGTATATAAATATAAATATATAAAACCAATTTTCTTAATTATATATATATGTGTGTATATATATATATATATATTTTTTATATTTTAATAATATTTTGATGCCTGTTGCATCAAAACGTATTTTGTGATTCATTATTGCAGAGGAGAGGTCTGAGGCCAGCTTGATTTTTTAGTTACTACAGATATTTGCTTTTCCTCCCTAGGCAGTTTCAGTGTTTTTACTTCATGCTTGTGATTCATGTATTTTATCAGGATGTATCTGGATAAGGATTTTTCCCAGAAATTATACCTTATGTGTAGTTAGTCCTTTCTTACCCTTGAAATGTTTTCTCTTATTTATGTCTCCTCTGTTTAGTCTGGTTATCCTCTTTGGGAACAACTACTCTTTACTTTATCTTCACTATTTTTTTTTCTATCCATATACATTCATTTTGACATATACTATGTGTGTATTCACTTTCTTTCATCAAATCTGTCATTTTTCTCTGTGTTCTGGGAAACTTCCCATGCTTCTGGTCCACATCGCTGCTTTGATTTTCCACAGCAGTGGATATCCACATCAGGCTCAAATGGAAATTTTATCTTTATCATTAATTTATAATTGTCCTAGAAGCCCTTTGATAACTCATTTATTGCTTTCTTCTCTTCATCCCATTTTCTTCTGTCTTTGCCTGATACTGGTGAGGCCCTAAGCCTTGTCATATAAGTAATCATAATTTTCTTCTAGATCTTGCAATAAATTATTGTCAGGGATGCACTCATCTTTGTGCTATTCCCTTTCTCTTTTGCTGCAGTAATTTTTTATTAGCCCAATGCCAATTTTTCTTCTTAAAGGGAATTTAGATCTATCAGGATGTAATTTTCTTACAGAAAATATGGATTGGTTAGGTCCTGCTCCCTTTCTACTTGAGTAATGTTGAAATTCTCTTTGGAGGGTCGTAGCAAAGGGCAGACAACAGGAGCCTTAATAAGGAGCAGGCCGTGTACAATTGTCTATTACTTCAGGGAATTTTTCTACTACTTGCATAATCTGCTTTTCTGATTCAAAACAAAGAAAATAGGTAAAGATTATAATTCCCAGCCTGCAGAATGGGATTTCTTTTATATCTGTCCCCTCTTCAGTGCTCACTTATAGGACCTATACTTTCCAGAATACATGTATTATGGTACTTCCTCTGCAAATAGTACCTGAAATGTGCCATTTAGTTGGAGAATGGATAAAGCACCTTTCTTAGTTGTGTGTGTGTGTGTGTGTGTGTGTGTGTGTGTGTGTTTCAGTCAATCTCTTGACTTCACTCAAGAATTAAATCCACAGTTGTTTCCTTTTCTTTCTTCTCGCCCTCAAAGATTTTGATTTCTATTTTAAGCATGCCAATTTCTCACAGATTCTAGCCTAAGGTTGTGTCTCTTTCACTTACTTATTAACTCTTGTCTTTTTCTGCATGTTTTCCCATAGGGAGAAGGCTGCATTGGCGCCTGTTAGCCACACGTTATTTAAATGGGGATTAATACATTTAATTTTCTAAACTTATTTCACTTTAGGTTATTTTCTCTACTTCCATTCTGTAGGCAACCCAGAATGACTGGTATCATTCTTCACAATGTTTCTTGGTAGTCGTAAAGAAATTTCCTTGATTTGTATTCTTTATGTTATTTTGAATTCTGTTAATTAAACTGTCCTTATCACTTACAGGAGACCTATAAAGATAATGACGGAATCACATTAAAATCTTTTAAAATACAAATCTCACTCTAGAGCAAAAGAGATGAAATGGAGGTGGATTCAACACATATCATCAACTTTGAAAGTGGGAGAATTCTTATTTCCAAATCTTGGAGAAAATACTCATAACCATGAAGGAATACAAAATCCCCGATTCAATATGTTTCAAATTTCTATTTTCTTTTTTATCAACTTCACATAAAATAAAAGGAATCAAAAACACAAAACATGAGTTAAAAGTTATTAGATGGGTGGAGATATTAATTCATTCCAAACATTTGTTAAATCCTTATATAGGAAAGTGTAGTAGTGTAGTAGTAGTAGTAGTAGTCACTGTATGACTATGAGATAATATATTTCTGTTCTGTAAGCCATCTAGCCTGTGATACTTTCTTGGGACAGCCCTAGCTCACTTTTACAATGGTCAAAGTCCAAGAGAAACAACATAAAATAGAAATATCTACAGTATTTACAGGGAGTCTAGATAATAGAGATTCAACCACTGACTTAAAAAAATAAAAGATTACACTTTGCAGAGCCTGGGTGACTCTACAACTGAAATTTCTACAACTGAAAAAATTCAGAAACTGATATTAAGAACTCAAAGATGAGTTTAATAATGTATTTGATACAGATGAAGACAGAATATTGAAATGAAAGAAAGTTCAAAAAAATTCTAGAATAGGGCATGAAAAAGTAAAAAAGATGGGATATATAGAAGAAAGCATATGAAATAAGTGAGTAAAAGAAAGAAGTTCTATGCAATATTACTGGATCCAAGGGGGAAAAAAGAAATATTAAAAGCTTGATATAATAGCTGAGAACTTAAAAACCTGATGATGATATAAAAGTCCCAGGTTAAGAAGCAAGTGAAGAAAGTGTACCTACACATAACAAGGTAAATGTGCTAAAAACAATAAGAAAAAAGACAAAGTATAAAAACATCCAGGGAAAAAAGACAAATTACCCAAAAGAGTCACAATAGGGTTGAAGCCAGATTCCTTAAACAGAAGAACAGAACCAAAACCATATTGGAATGAAATAATATCTTCAAAGTATTAAAAGAAGTTAAACATTCTATACACAGAGAAAATATTTTTCAAAAATGAAGTGAAGAGGTTTTGGTAATAGAAAAAATGTTTATTCTTACACTAACATAAAATGCAAGATAAAACTGCACTAAAATGTCATTTCTTATCTATCAGAATACCAAACATTGATTAAAGTTTGACATGTTACGTTACCAAGGCTTAGGGAACAGGTACTAGCAGATAGTACAAAATCACTCAAAAACATGGAGGGAAATTAAGTAATTTGGCAAAACTACATATGCATTTTTCCTATATCAAGAAATTCTTCTTCTAGAAATCTATACTAAATACATACTGACAAAATACATAAAAAGGCATATACGCAAGAAACTCTATTGCAGTAGTATTTATAATAGCAGAAGAATAGAATAAAACTACATATCCACTAACAGGGGCTGTATGAATAAACTACGGTGTGATATTTAGCTGGGGATAGTTTCAAGCTAAGTGTTGAAAATATGGCATAGTTTATTCTAGCTGCTTATAGTAAAATTTGAGAGAAAGACATAAATTGAGAAAAGAATTGTTAAATAAGTAAAACCTAGAAGTGATCATTTGAAAAATTACCAGTCCTTCCAGATAACAAAGGAAGTCAAAATTAAGAAATTCACTATCAGGAAAGTACTGTAGAGAAAATACTGAGGATGTGACCCCAAAGTCCTCTCCTGAAACATCAGAGATCAGAATATTTTGTCACACCATGTGACTCTGAGAGATAAGGAGTATGACTCACAGATCCCCTGGATTACAGCGTGGCCTCTAGGAAAGGAGAGCAGTGTCCCTCAACTAAATCGGCCCAAGCAGAAATTGAGAAGGGATTATTTAAGTAAGATCTCTGGGAGGAATCCTTTCACAATTTATACAAGTATCGAACCATCAGGTTGTGTACTTTAAATATCCTACAATTTTACTGGTCAGCTATACCTCAGTAAAGCTGAAAAAATCTCTTGATTAGTCTCTTGTCTAATGAAGTTAATTCCTCTGACATACACACAAGACAGAAAGTTCTTAAAATTTTTATGACAGCAGAAATATTTCCAATCTAATCATGAGACAAACAGAAATTTCTAATAGAGGGGCATCCTACAAAATAACTGACTAGTACTCCTCACAACTGTCAAGGTCATCAAAAATAAGGAAAGTCTGAAAATGTTACAGCTAAGAGATGTCTACAGAAGCATGACAACTAAATGTAACAAGGTATCCTAAATGGGATTATGTAATAGAAAAGTTACATTAGGCAAATACTGAGGAAACCTGACTAAAGTATGGATTTAAGTTAATAATAAAGTATAAATATTATTAATTGTAACAATTGTATTATATTAATGTAGGATGTCAGTAATATGAGAAAACAGGTGTAGGGTAATCAGGAACCCTGTGTAGTATCTCCTTGTTTTCTATAAATGTAAAACTGTTTTTAAAAAGTCTATTTAAAATTATATAAGGATATGTAAAGAAGAAATATTACTATCTTGATAAAGTGGATATAATATAATATAGAAAAAAAAACTGTCTTGATTGCTTTTTTCACTTTTTTATTGAGGTAAAATTCACATAACAAAATTCACAATATTAAAGTGTACAATGCACTGATTTTAAGCATGTTCACAATGTTCTGCAGCCATCATCACTACCTAATTAAATAATGTTTTCGTCCCCCCAAAAAAGAAATCCCATACACATTGAGCAGGCATTCTATTTCTATTCTCCCTCTATTTCTATTTCTCCCTCTCCCCAGTCTCTGGAACTCAGTAATACTTTTGGTCTTTAGATTTGCCTATTTTGGTTGGACATTTCATGTAAATTGCTTCATACAGTATGTGGACTTTTGTATCTCATTTTAAGTTAGCATAATGGTTTTTTTTTTAACTTTTTAATGTTTATTTTTTGAGAGAGAGAGAGAGAGAGAGAGCAGGAAGCAGAGAGGGGCAGAGAGAGAGAAGGAGACAAGGAACCTGAATGAAGCAGGCTCCAGGCTCTGAGCTGTCAGCACAGGGCCAGTCGCCAAGCTGGAACCCACCAACAGTGAGATCATGACCTGAGCTGAAGTTGGAAGCTCAGCCGACTGAGTCACCCAGGCATCCCAAGTTAGCAATAATGTTTTAAGGCTTATCCGTGTTGTAGCACACAACAGTACTTCATTACTTTTTAATGACTGAATACTATTCCGTTGTACAACTACACCACATTTGTAACATAAATTTATCAGTTGATGGATGTTTTGGTTGTTTCCACTTTGGGGCTATTATGAAAGATGCTTTATGAACATCCATGTACTTGTCTATGTGTAGATGTATGTTTCTAGCTCTCTTGGTATATATCTAGGAATGGAATTTCTGTGTGCTGTGATAACTCATTGAAGAGCTGTCAAAATTCTCCCAACTGCTCTCTACAGAACCTGAGCCATTTTACATCCCAATCACCAAAGTTTTAGGGTCCAATACTTGTTGTTTTTCTTCAAAAAATTATAGCTATCCTACTGGGTATAAATTGGCTTCCCATTATGATTTTGATTTGAATTTCACTGATGTCTAATGATGTTGAGCATGTTTTCATTGGCTTATTGACCATTAGTATATATTGGAGAAATGTCTATTTAGATCCTTTGCCCACCTTTTCATTGGGTTCTTCAACTTTTGTAGAGTTGTAAGAATTCTTTATTCTGGATAATAAACACATGTATGATTCAAAAATACTTTCTCACACACTGTGGGTTGTCTTTTCATTTTCTTGATTATGTCCTTTAATACACAAACGTTTTTAGTGAAGTCTAGTTGATCTTTTTTTTTTCCCTCTTGTTTATGCTTTTGGTCTCATATTTAAGAAACTATTGCCTAATCCAAGGTCATGAAGATTTACACCTAAGTTTCTTTCTAACATTTTTATAGTTTCGCCTCTTCTATTTAAATATTTATATTGAATTAATTTTTGTATATGGTGTTAGATAGGGATCCATATTAATTCTTTCACATGTAGATGTCTAAAAAGAGTCTAAAAAGAGTCATTTTCTAAAAAGAGTATTCTTTCCAAATTGAGTGGTCTTAGCATTCTTATTGAAAGTCAATTAACCAAATATGTATAGATTTATTTCTAGACTCAATTCTATTCCATTATCTATATATCTATTGTTGTGCCACAATCACCATCTTTTTATTATCGTAGCTTTGTAAATTTTGAAATTTTAAGTATGAATCTTTGTGGGGTTTTTTTTTCAAGTGTGTTTTAGCTGGAATAAATCCCTTGAAATTTCACATGCATTATAGTGATCAGTGTGTTCACTTCTCCAAAAAAAAAGCAATTGGGATTTTAATAGGTGTTGCATTGAATCTGGAGATCAGTTTAGGGGAATACTGTCAACATACAGTATTATTTTCCAATGCAGTAATGTGGGATGTTTTTCCATTTGCTTATTTCTTCCTTAATTTTTTCCAATAATGTTTTATAGTTTTTGGTGTATAAGCCTTGCACTTGCTTTGTTAATTCTTTTCTCAAGCATTTTATTCTTTTGATGCTATTGTAAATGGAAGTGTTTTCTTTTTTTCCCCAAGTTTTTATTTAAACTTCAGTTAGTTAGCAGTATAATATTAGTTTCACATGTAGGATTTAGTGATTCATCACTTACATACAACATCTGCTGCTCATCACAAGTGCCCTCCTTAATTGCCATCATCTGTTCAACCCATCCACCCACCCCACTGCCTCCCCTCCAGTAACCATCACTTTGTTCTATATAGTTAAGAGTCTGTATCTTGATTTTCATCTCTCCCTACCCCCCACTATGTTCATTTGTTTTGTTTCTTCAATTCCACATACCGTGTGTGTGTGTGTGTGTGTGTGTGTGTGTATGATCATATATATCATATTATATATATCATATCATATATATATATGATCATATATATCATATTACATCATATTTTATAATATTATAATAATTATAATTATATCACTATATATATGTGTGATATGTGTGTATATATATATATATATATGTATATATATATATATATATATCACATCTTAGTAGATGGACATTGGACATTTGGGCTCTTTCCATAATTTGGCTATTGTTGATAGTGCTGATGCTATAAACATTGGGATGCATGTATCCCTTCAAATTAGTATTTTTGTTTTCTTTGGTTAAATACCTAGTAGTATGATTGCTGGGTTATAGGGGAGTCCTATTTTTAACTTTTTGAGGAAGCTCCATACTGTTTTCCAGAGTGGCTGCACCAGTACTCACCTGCAGTGTAAGAGGTGAAACTGTTTTCTTAATTTCATTTTCAGATTCTTCCATGAAATTGTGTAGATATACACTGACTTGTATTTAGATCTTGTATCCTGCCACTTGGCTGATCTTATTTATTAGCTCTAGTGTGTGTGTGTGTGTGTGTGTGTGTGTGTGTGTATTCTTAAAGATTTTCAATATATAAGATGATGTAGATCTCAAATAGAGATTGTTCTCCTTCCTTTTCTGTCTGGATGTCTATTTGATTTACTTGCCTAATTTCTCTAGCTAGAATTTTTAGTACAATGATACTGGAAGTGGCAAGAGCAGACATCCTTTTCTTGTCCCCATTTTAGGAGGAAAACTTTCAATTTTTCACTGGTGTGATGTTGATAATATCTTCTTGGATGCCTTTTATTCAATTAAAGAAGTATCCTGCTATTCCTAGTTTGTTGAATGTTTTTTATTATGACAGGATGCAGATTTTGTAAAGCACTTTTTCTGCATCTATTGAGATAATCATGTGGATTTGTCCTTTATTCTATTAATATGGTTTTTCACATTGATTGATTTTCATATATATGTGAAACACTCTTTCATTCCTGGAATAAATCCTGCTTGGTCATGATGTGTACTGCTTTTACTATATTGCTGTATTTGGTTAGCTAGTATTTTATTGATGATTTTGGATTATCATCATAAGGGTTATTGGTCTGTGGTTTTTTTCTTGTGTTGTCTTAATCCGGTAAGACAGCTTCATAGAATGAATTAGAAAGTATTCTCTTACATTTTTTTGGAAGAGTTTGAGAAAGTTTGGTGTAAATTCTTCAATATTTGTTATCTTCTCCATTCTGCATGTTTTAGTTTAGTTTGCTTTTGGTTTTCTAGTTTCTCAAAGTAAAAGATTAGGGTATCAATTTGAGATTGTCTTTTTCAATGCACATATTTACATCTATAAATTTCCTTCTGAGTACTTCTTTTACAGAATCCCACATGTTTTGGTTTGTTGTGTTTTGTTTTCTTTCCTATAAAAGTATTTTCTAATTTTCCTTTTGATTTTTTTCACCTACTGGTTTTTAAGGGTATATTATTTGATTTCCACATATTTGTGAATTTAAAAAATCCTTTGTTATTAATGTTTATTGTAATAATCATTTCACTTTAGCCAAAAGAAAGCAGTAACAGAGAAATTGAAAAAAACAAAACATATAAGGCTTATAGAAACCAAATAGCAAAAGGGAGAAATAAGACTCTATCCGTAATTAGATTAATGTCTCTTAAACTCGCCACCGTAAAAGCAGATATGGATTTTTAAAAAGCCATCCAACTGTAGGCTATCTACAAGCGACTCACTTTAGATACAGACACAAAATAAGTTGAAAGTTAAGGGATTGAAAAAGGTAGTCCATTTGTGTGGACCTTAAAAAAAAAAGGAACTTAAAATTTCATAAAATACCATGTTGGCAGGGGAGAGAGGTCAAATGATATCCACATAGAAGCTTACTTTCTGTGGTTGATAATTACCGCAATGGGAGTCTTTTGGTTATTACTTACTGGGATATAACTATTCTTCCTTTCTAAAATCTATTTTGAGAGATCTATTCACACACTTTTCCTTCAATTAACCTTGTCATCTGTGCCAGTCATTTATTTATCACTTCTCAGCTTTATATCTACCTTTTCTTTGCCTTGCTTTGTGATCCTGGAGCTGGACCTTCAGGACATTTCTCTTTGCCAGTTGGCTTGATGTTAGACTTTGCCAATAGAGAGTATTGGAAGCCCATTGCAAGATCAGAGTAGGAGGAAGTGACTTCTTTTCCTTTACTGGTATGCTGTGTTCAACTTGGCAGACACTGAATTGGTAAGCAGGATCCTGAAACTATTCACTATAGCACCAGTTCTCATGGATTAGAAGTCCATGGCTTCTGGGAAGTTTCTCCATTTCTTAGTGGCAATCTGCATTGCTTTTTTAAAACCAGAACTCTCCAGAAAATTTCTCCTCCACTTTAAATACAACTATGGTTCACCCAGTCAAACCAGAATCTAATGGTCATTAGGGGAAACCTGAAGTCTTAGCCCAAGTTTAACTCACAGTAGCCACCTAGATGGTTAGTGTGTGGATTCCATAGCAATTTTTTCCAGTTCTTGAATATATAATTAGAATAAATACACATCGCAACTGGCAGAATCTGTACATTAGCTATGCGACCCATGGTAAAGGCCGTGATGGTAGCAAGATCTAAGTGAAAGTCACTGGGCCTTTTCTTTCCTATTCAAATATTAAAGAATTGTGAATATTTGTACTGTCATCAAAGATTATAGAGATGTAGAGAGGTAACATTTAATCACATTCCCATTTAACTTGACTATTTGGCCTGTGCAAAAGTTGGATAGATCTTGGAGAATGAATTTGGTGGCTCTATTTGTAGACAATAATACAGCTACAGTATTTTGACTGGAATAAATCAACATAGACTTTTGGACTTGGTTTGTAAATATTGACCTGGCCAATCCATTTTTCTCCATACAAAAAGTTACAAGAACCACAGCTTGGATGAGCTGGAAATAGTAGATAATTTAGTTGCCTTACTAAGACAAATGTGAGCCAAGGAATCATAGATAAATGCCACAAAATTTCAGAAGCTTATCACCTCAATGAAGTTTCTGGAAGTCCAATGATCTGGAGCATAAGATATATTATTCAAGGTGAAACACAGTTTACTTTATTTCACACAACCTAGCACAGACACACACACACAAAAGGCATGATGTTCAGGATTTGAAAACAACATATACTACATTTGTGTGTTCTACTTTAATCTATTTACAAATTACCTAAAAATTTGCTCTTTCAGCACAAAAGAAGGCTCTGAAACAAGTCTAGGCTCCAGGGCAATTGGATTTTCCCCTTGAACCTTATAATCCAGGAGAGCCAATGATACTCAAATTATCTATGGCAAATAAGAATGCTGTATGGAGAATCTGGCAAGAAATCAGAGGATAATTGCAATACAAGCTTTAAGGATTTTGGAAATACTTATGCCATCTTTAGCAGATAACTATTCTCTTTATGAGAAACAGCTTCTGACTTGCTACTTGGCTTTGGTAAAGACTTAATGCTAACCATAGGGTATCAGGTGACCATGAAGTCTGAATTCTCAGTCATGAACTAGTTTTTCTCTGATCTACCAAGCTAAAGCTTGGGCATGAACAAAAGCAATGCATTATCAAGTGGAAATAGTATATACGTGACTGGGCTCAGGTAGATCCCAAAGATATAAATGAGTTGTATGAGTAGGTGGTTTGGGGTTATTTGAAACCAGCTCCTCCTGCAATCCATTCTCTCAATCCACGTTTCTTGCCTCATGGGGAATTCTTTATGGTTCATGGAAGGAGAAGAAAAAAGAAAACCTTATACTGTTTTGTAGATAATTCTGGACAATATGCTCAATGTTACCTAAAAGTGAACACTTTAGTTTTACAGTCCCCACATGGTCCTGGAAGACAGTAGTGAAGTGTAACATCCCACTAGACAGAATTCCAAACAGTATATTTTAATTTGGACAGACTGAAAGATAAGAAGAAGTATGGATTACATCATTGATGTAATACTTGTTAATGGTTCTTCATGGTCAGGTTGGATGAATATGAACTTCAAAGAAAAGAGAATGGAAGACTGGTGATAAAGGAGCTCTTGAGTCAAGAGGTGTGTAGATGGACATAGACTGTGAAGATATTTTATTTTACTTGGGGATGTCTACCCAAAGGCATATAATTTGGAGGACACTCAAAATAATAAGGTAGGCAAATAACTCACTCTATGAATGTCAGTAACCTCTTTCCCAGCCATCCCAATGCTTATTCAATGGGTCCATGAGCAAAGAAGTCGTGGCAGTAGGGATGAAATATCCCTTTAACAATACTTTGTTACATATCCCTTTAACAAGACTTTAACAACACGGACCACCTATTACCAAGGTTAACATTGACAGTGCTACTGCTGGGTGCCCAATCTACCAGTTACATAGACCAAAATTTTCTATATGGCACCATTCACCTAGAGAATCCACCACTTGGAAACAGGTTGATTACATTGTACCCTCACCACGAGAAAGCAGGTAAAGATTTAACTTTATTAGAATATAAATATATTCTGAATATGGATTTACCTTCAATGCCCTTGATGTTTCTAGCACCACCATGTGCAGCTCAAAGAGTATTTTAATCACTGTCATGAGATTTTACACAGCATTGATTCTGATCAAGAAACTAATTTCTCAGCATGAGCTGCAATGGTCTTGTGGAATTAATTGGTCTTACTACTTACTCCCTCACCCAGACATATTTGACCTAATACAAGGATGAAATGGGTTACTGGAGAGTCATGTATGGTGGTAGCTGTAAGACGCCAGCTTAAAGTGATGTAGTCTCATACGATGTAGTATGTACTTTGACTTAGAGACAATATTATATGCTTATATCCCCCCACCCATAGCCAGAATACATGGCTTCAATAATCAAAGGTATGAAGGGGCTCCTCTCACTATTTTACCTAGTGACCCAGTTACAGAATGTTTTCTTTCTATCCTGAAAACCTTGAGGTCTTCTGGACTAGAGACCTTACTTCCCAGAGAGAGAATATTTCCACTAAGGAACACAGTAATGCTTCCATTCACTTTGAAGATAAGACTGAACATTTTAAGGTTTCTCAGATCACTGAATGGAACGATTGGATTGATCCCAATTATTAAGGAAAACTGGTTTGCTATTACACAATAGGGTGCCCTTCAATATTTCCATGACCACTGGTAAATGCTAATGGAAAATGACGGCAGTGACTATATTAAAAAGTAAAAAACATTAAGGATCCTTCAGAAATGATGGCTTGATGTACTTTACTAGGTAAAGTGCCAAAACCACCTGAATTTAGGAAGGAAATTTAAAATATAGTATTGGGAGAGAGAAGTCATAGTACCTTTTCATGACCAATTACAGAAATCATATGATATATAATTTATATTTTAAAGACTTACAAAGTTAACCTTCAACAACCCTGTATAGAATGATAAGGAGAAAAAGGAGAAAATATATACGTAGATAGATAGATATGTAGATAGATAGATATTTAGATATCCAGCTTATAAATCCTTAAGGGAAAACCAAAAGGACTGTGAATGAATTTGAGAATTAATTAATATAACCAACAATAGATACTTCCAGTCAAGACTCATAGAGAATTCCCTAAAAGATAGGAAGAGGGCACAGATACAAAGCAGCTTCCCAAATACTGAAATGTCTGCTATGCACACAATATATTTATTTTGGAAAAATTTTACAGACATATTGAATAAATTCTCTTCAAATCTCTAAGGTATGGGCTTATTAGTAAAATAACAAAGTATGAAAAAATCTTTAGCCACACTTGTTATTAACATGAGTGTATCTTAATTACTGCAAAATATGGTTCCAGTATACCTGTTCTGATTACCAAAGGGAGTATTTAGATAGAGTCAACTGAGTAATGTAATCCTGAATGATTTAAGGTAGTATATATTTTAATACATTTTGTTTTTAGTGATATCAATGTGAATCAGTATTATTTTTTGTAGACAGTATAAAATTCTGACTTGTACTCATCTTATTTTTGACGTACGTGGCTATTTATCTGCTGTTGCCAAAATGAAATATATTAGTATTGGAAATAATCATGAGATAAATTGGTATCAGAGAAAATAACATCACAATAGTAATAAAAGATTCTGCTATTTACTTATTGCAATGAGAATGTTTCCTATGAAGCATGCTTTCTAACTTACATTCTGCTTTTCTCAACTTAATTTAAAATTTAAGAATTAAAAAACAAAAAAGGCCTTGGAGGAAACAGCTATTCCTTGGAACCTGAGCAAAATATGACTTGCAGTGGGAAGGTTCGAAGCACTAACTGAAATACACCCACTGTGCACAGCGTAGTGGGGGCTGGAGGGGGAGAAAGTCCTCTCTGCTGACCACAAGATAAAAGGTTCATATACTACATAAGTCTGCCTGTGAATAAAAACTGTTACTATATGATGAGTAGGGAAACAGGATTTCTGATAGATAAGACCCTGAAATAGCAACTAGTTATTAGGAATTCAGGTAAAAATCAGGAATGAAGTATTATTTGAACAATAACAGGGAATATATAATATTTATGCAACCTCCATCCACTCACTGCTTTATTATTTCATTCATTAATCATTTATTGAGCTCAACTTATTTGACAGAGAATGGAAAAAAAGAACACTTGAAGAAGCAAAATGTTACTTTTTCTCACATATATTATAGTCAAGCAGAGAAGAAAATAAAACAAATTGAATAAATGACCATGGAAGTAAAAAATCATACACATGGAAGTAACCAAAGATTACTTGAAGGTTACTAAGTGGTTGTGATAGCCTGCTTGTTTATTTTGAACTTATACGATGTGGTCATCTTGTGAAAATGTACTGACTTAAACATTTGTGGCTGGTGTACTTTTCAATAAAAACTTGACGACAAATGGTAAGTAATAATGATAATAAAAGCAATAATATTTTGGCTTTTGAAAGGATGAATACTCAGCTTTCCAGAAATTTCTACTAATTTGAATAATTGATTTACTGACTATCTAAATAAACAAGGGTTTTTAATTATTGATTTTGAATTTATGTGACTTGCCCAAGGAGAGCTTCTTTTTAAAATCTTATTTTTGATCACTAGTTCATAATAATGGTTGAGATCTTTTCATCTAAGGACACTACAAAACAAATAAAATCATTGAGAATTGTAAAAACAAGACAAAACAAAACAAAAACTTCACCACAGTTTAGCAATGGCTCTGCTTGTACAATAGGATACCTGTTAAAGAACATATTAATACTATTTGGAGAATAATATGTAGCTATTAAAGGAAACATCTTGGATGTACTCTGGTTTTGTATTAATACATAAAATTGGGTTAAACTGTGATTAAACATGTGTATTAGTGAGGCTTCTTGGTTGCAAGCTAAAAAACTGTATCCTTAGTAACTGAAGTAGAAAATCAGTTTATTGGAAGATTATTGGGTTGTTCAGCAAAACTGATAAAAACTTTGGAAGTTCAGAAATTAGGTCAAAACCAATGGAGACTGGTAGCAGAGGTCATGCTTAAGGCCTTGATACAGAAATAATTTGGTTTGGACATTGTTAATACACTATACCATTAAACTCTTCATGTTGTCCCTTGAATTATCATCAAAATGGCTACCAGGTGAGAATTTATCTTTACAAACCTGAGACTTTGGTTCACGATTTCAAGATTCAAACTCCCAGGTAGAAACATCTGATTGGTCATAGTCCCTGCTTCTCATGAAGTCTCACATAAAATAGAGTGTCTAGATGTTGTTAACTTAAAAAAATAATAATCAAAAAATAATAATAATAATCAACAAAATCACATTACAAGAAAAATAAAGCAACTTCTTAGATGTATTTATTATTATTTTTTTAGTGGGCTTTTCCCCAATTTGAGGTTTGACCTTACAACCCCTAGATCAAGAGTCACATGCTCTAGTGACTGAGACAGCCAAATGCCCCTCAGATTTATTTTCAATACCTGTGGACTGTGTACTCCAGGACTCTAGTTAAATGAAAGATACCAGTGGCCAGCTACTAAAGTGATAATCTTAAGCAGTTATGTGAAACAGACAGCATGATGACAAATAGGACTTCCCTTAAAAGGGAGTTGAATTGAATTGAATTTTGAGGTTTGTTTTCTTTTTAGTTTTATTTATACATCACATATATTTCTCTTAATCTCTAAGCAAATTAGAAACTATGGAAATTAAAGATTATTTTTATTTATTTATTTATTTATTTATTTATTTATTTATTCATTCATTCATTCTAGATCCCACTATAATAAAGTTTGCTTACTAAAATAAGAATTTAAAACAATATAAAATATATTTTTCATGTTATTTGAGTCTATATGGTTTACTATGATTTTAGAATCTAATAGCTAGATCATAGAATCTCTTTTAGAGTCAAATCGTTTTTAGAAGTAAACTATAACCTCAAAGTGTTAAACCCTGAAGAAATTACTATTTCAGAGTGCAGAGGATTTTTAGGGCAGTGAAACTACACTGTATGACACTATAATGGTGGATATATGTTATTATAACTTTGTCCAAATCTATAGAATGTACAACACTAAGAATGAACCCTAATGTAAACTATGAGCTTCCAGTGATATTGATTTGTCAAGGTAGGTTTCTCAATTATAGCAAATGTCCCACAGTGTTGGGAGGATATGGATAATGGGGGAGGTTGTACATGTGTGGGTGGGGCACAAATGGGAAATATCTGTACCTTCTGCTTACTATTTCTGTGAACCTAAAACTGCTCTAAAATTAAAATCTATTAAAAACTACTGCTATGGTTTGAAGTTGTGGTGATTTCAAATATTTTCCATTAGAAAATTATAATGCTCATGAGCAAAATAGAAATCGATATGCTAGTTTCCAAAGATGGCAATCATCAGTTCCTTCCTTTGCCTATAAGTGTATATGCTTCACCTCATACCAAAATGATGAGTCTACTTCCCTGCCCTTGAATCTAAGCTGTTCCTTGACTTGTTTGAAGAATCAACTGAGATGGTAGTGACACTGTGTCAGTTCTGGGCCTAGCTTTTTAAAATATTGGCTGCTTCATCTTCTGCACTCTTGGTCAACCACCATGTGAGAAGTCCGATATGACCATACTGTCAGGAAGCCTAAGCTAGCCATGTGAATAGTCCAAGTGGGGAGAGAAAAGTGAATGGTCAGCTGTGAACTGTGTGATCCTTTCCAGCTGAGGCACCAGGCTCAGAAGAAGCCTCCATGAAGAAGCCACCTTTTGTGATCCAGCCCCATGAGGTATCATGTGGAACAGACTAGCTGCACAGGTGAGTTTAGCCCAGATTGAAGAATCATGATGAATAATAAACAGAGCCTTTTTTAAAAAAAAGTTTATTTTATTTATTTTTGAGAGAGAGAGAGAGAGAGAGAGTGCACAGGGGAGGGACAGACAGAGAATTTCCACACTGTCTTCCCAGAGCCTGACGTGGAACTGGATCCCACAAATCATGAGATCATGACCTGAGCCAAAATCAAGAGTTTAGAGTCTGGTGCTTAACCAACAGAGCCACACACATGTCCCATAAATGGTGTTTTTTAAAAATGAACTAAGTTCTGTGTGTGCTTATCTAGTAGTAGACAACTGGGATGGGATGGTACCTAATGTAGGACACTATCATGACAAAAACTTAAAACATATGGTATTAGTTTTGAAATGAAAGCTAGCAAAGAGATTGGAGATCAGAAGGGAAGGCATTACTGGAATGCAGGGAACCATTTGCAACACCTGTCACCTCGAGTGGTATGGAAAATAAAAACTGGACTCGGTGAAATTATGGATCTGGATGCATATATTTCTAGGCAGAATTTTGCAATTAAATTTGACCTCATTTAGCTGCCTATGATAGCATATTGCAAGAGAAAAATGATATAAAGAAGGAACACTTCATGGGGCGCCTGAGTGGCTCAGTCGGTTGAGCGTCCGATTTCGGCTCAGGTCATGATCTCACAGTTCGCAGGTTCGAGCCCTGCATCGGTCTCTGTGCTGACAGCTCAGAGCCCGGAGCCTGCATCCGATTCTGTCTCCCTCTCTCTCTGCCCCTCCCCCGCTCACACTCAGTCTCTCTCTCCTTCAAAAAAAATAAACATAAAAAAAAAAGAAGGAATACTTCAGCAATCCAGGAGACTAAGCAAGAATTTTCTGAGTTATGTTACCAACTCCTCTAGACAACCAAAGATTTTCAAGGAAAAAATGACCTGAGAACAAAGACCAAATCCAAGATGCTGGTAATAAATCATGGAACCAGTATCAGTTCCAAATTGAGAGATAAGATTCCAGAAAAATTTAAGGCAGTGCCTAAAATTAGAGCCTCTTACCTAGCGAAAGGTATTTCTTTTTTTATTATTATTTAAAAATGTTTTTATTATTTTTATTTAAAAATTTTTTTTGAATGTTTATTTTTGAGGGAGAGAGACAGAGTGTGAAGAGGGAGGGGCAGAGAGAGAGGGAGACACAGAATCTGAAGCAGGCTCCAGGTTCCAAGCCATCAGCACAGAGCCCGACATGGGGCTCAAACTCATGAGCTGCAAGATCATGGCCAGAGCCAAAGTCAGACCACCCAACTGACTGAGCCACCCTGGTGCCCTTTATTATTTAAAAATTTTTAATGTTTATTTATTTATTTATTTATTTATTTATTTATTTATTTTTAATATATGAAATTTACTGTCAAATTGGTTTCCATACAACACCCAGTGCTCATCCCAAAAGGTGCCCTCCTCAATACCCATCACTCACCCTGCCCTCCCTCCCACCCCCCATCAACCCTCAGTTTGCTCTCAGTTTTTAACAGTCTCTTATGCTTTGGCTCTCTCCCACTCTAACCTCTTTTTTTTTTTTTTTTTCCTTCCTCTCCCCCATGGGTTTCTGTTAAGTTTCTCAGGATCCACATAAGAGTGAAAACATATGGTATCTGTCTTTCTCTGTATGGCTTATTTCACTTAGCATCACACTCTCCAGTTCCATCCATGTTGCTACAAAAGGCCATATTTCATTTTTTCTCATTGCCACGTAGTATTCCATTGTGTATATAAACCACAATTTCTTTATCCATTCATCAGTTGATGGACATTTAGGCTCTTTCCATAATTTGGCTATTGTTGAGAGTGCTGCTATAAACATTGGGGTACAAGTGCCCTTATGCATCAGTACTCCTGTATCCCTTGGATAAATTCCTAGCAGTGCTATTGCTGGGTCATAGGGTAGGTCTATTTTTAATTTTCTGAGGAACCTCCACACTGCTTTCCAGAGCGGCTGCACCAATTTGCATTCCCACCAACAGTGCAAGAGGGTTCCTGTTTCTCCACCTCCTCTCCAGCATCTATAGTCTCCTGATTTCTTCATTTTGGCCACTCTGACTGGCGTGAGGTGATATCTGAGTGTGGTTTTGATTTGTATTTCCCTACTAAGGAGCGACGTTGAACATCTTTTCATGTGCCTATTGGCCATCCGGATGTCTTCTTTAGAGAAGTGTCTATTCATGTTTTCTGCCCATTTCTTCACTGGGTTATTTGTTTTTCGGGTGTGGAGTTTGATGAGCTCATTATAGATTTTGGATACTAGCCCTTTGTCCGATGTGTCATTTGCAAATATCTTTTCCCATTCTGTTGGTTGCCTTTTAGTTTTGTTGGTTGTTTCCTTTGCTGTGCAGAAGCTTTTTATCTTCATAAGGTCCCAGTAATTCACTTTTGCTTTTAATTCCCTTGCCTTTGGGGATGTGTCGAGTAAGAGATTGCTACGGCTGAGGTCAGAGAGGTCTTTTCCTGCTTTCTCCTCTAGGGTTTTGATGGTTTCCTGTCTCACATTCAGGTCTTTTATCCATTTTGAGTTTATTTTTGTGAATGGTGTGAGAAAGTGGTCTAGTTTCAGCCTTCTGCATGTTGCTGTCCAGTTCTCCCAGCACCATTTGTTAAAGAGACTGTCTTTTTTCCATTGGATGTTCTTTCCTGCTTTGTCAAAGATGAGTTGGCCATACGTTTGTGGGTCTAGTTCTGGGTTTCTATTCTATTCCATTGGTCTATGTGTCTGTTTTTATGCCAATACCATGCTGTCTTGATGATTACAGCTTTGTAGTAGAGGCTAAAGTCTGGGATTGTGATGCCTCCTGCTTTGGTCTTCTTCAAAATTACTTTGGCTATTCGGGGCCTTTTGTGGTTCCATATGAATTTTAGGATTGCTTGTTCTAGTTTCGAGAAGAATGCTGGTGCAATTTTGATTGGGATTGCATTGAATGTGTAGATAGCTTTGGGTAGTATTGACATTTTGACAATATTTATTCTTCCAATCCATGAGCAGGGAATGTCTTTCCATTTCTTTATATCTTCTTCAATTACCTTCATAAGCTTTCTATAGTTTTCAGCATACAGATCTTTGACATCTTTGGTTAGATTTATTCCTAGGTATTTTATGCTTCTTGGTGCCACTGTGAATGGGATCAGTTTCTTCATTTGTCTTTCTGTTGCTTCATTGTTAGTGTATAAGAATGCAACTGATTTCTGCACATTGATTTTGTATCCTGCAACTTTGCTGAATTCATGTATCAGTTCTAGCAGACTTTTGGTGGAGTCTATCGGATTTTCCATGTATAATATCATGTCATCTGCAAAAAGCGAAAGCTTTACTTCATCTTTGCCAATTTGGATGCCTTTGATTTCCTTTTGTTGTCTGATTGCTGATGCTAGAACTTCCAGCACTATGTTAAACAACAGCGGTGAGAGTGGGCATCCCTGTCGTGTTCCTGATCTCAGGGAAAAAGCTCTCAGTTTTTCCCCATTGAGGATGATGTTAGCTGTGGGCTTTTCATAAATGGCCTTTATGATCTTTAAGTATGTTCCTTCTATCCCGACTTTCTCAAGGGTTTTTATTAAGAAAGGTGCTGGATTTTGTCAAAGGCCTTTTCTGCATCGATTGACAGGATCATATGGTTCTTCTCTTTTTTTTTGTTAATGTGATGTATCACGTTGATCGATTTGCGAATGTTGAACCAGCCCTCCATCCCAGGAATGAATCCCACTTGATCATGGTGAATAATTCTTTTTATATGCCGTTGAATTCGATTTGCTAGTATCTTATTAAGAATTTTTGCATCCATATTCATCAGAGATATTGGCCTGTAGTTCTCTTTTTTTACTGGGTCTCTGTCTGGTTTAGGAATCAAAGTAATACTGGCTTCATAGAATGAGTCTGGAAGTTTTCCTTCCCTTTCTATTTCTTGGAATAGCTTGAGAAGGATAGGTATTATCTCTGCTTTAAATGTCTGGTAGAACTCCCCTGGGAAGCCATCTGGTCCTGGACTCTTATTTGTTGGGAGATTTTTGATAACCGATTCAATTTCTTCGCTGGTTATGGGTCTGTTCAAGCTTTCTATTTCCTCCTGATTGAGTTTTGGAAGAGTGTGGGTGTTTAGGAATTTGTCCATTTCTTCCAGGTTGTCCAATTTGTTGGCATATAATTTTTCATAGTATTCCCTGATAATTGTTTGTATCTCTGAGGGATTGGTTGTAATAATTCCATTTTCATTCATGATTTTATCTATTTGGGTCATCTCCCTTTTCTTTTTGAGAAGCCTGGCTCGAGGTTTGTCAATTTTATTTATTTTTTCAAAAAACCAACTCTTGGTTTCGTTGATCTGCTCTACAGTTTTTTTAGATTCTATATTGTTTATTTCTGCTCTGATCTTTATGATTTCTCTTCTTCTGCTGGGTTTAGGCTGCCTTTGCTGTTGTGCTTCTATTTCCTTTAGGTGTGCTGTTAGATTTTGTATTTGGGATTTTTCTTGTTTCTTGAGATAGGCCTGGATGGCAATGTATTTTCCTCTCAGGACTGCCTTCGCTGCATCCCAAAGCGTTTGGATTGTTGTATTTTCATTTTCATTTGTTTCCATATATTTTTTAATTTCTTCTCTAATTGCCTGGTTGACCCACTCATTCGTTAGTAGGGTGTTCTTTAACCTCCATGCTTTTGGAGGTTTTCCAGACTTTTTCCTGTGGTTGATTTCAAGCTTCATAGCATTGTGGTCTGAAAGTCTGCATGGTATAATTTCAATTCTTGTAAACTTATGAAGGGCTGTTTTGTGACCCAGTATATGATCTATCTTGGAGAATGTTCCATGTGCACTCGAGAAGAAAGTATATTCTGTTGCTTTGGGATGCAGAGTTCTAAATATATCTGTCAAGTCCATCTGATCCAATGTATCATTCAGGGCCTTTGTTTCTTTATTGACTGTGTGTCTAGATGATCTATCCATTTCTGTAAGTGGGGTGTTAAAGTCCCCTGCAATGACCACATTCTTATCAATAAGGTTGCTTATGTTTATGAGTAATTGTTTTATATATCTGGGGGCTCGGGTATTTGGCGCATAGACATTTATAATAGTTAGCTCTTCCTGGTGGATAGACCCTGTGATTATTATATAATGCCCTTCTTCATCTCTTGTTACAGCCTTTAATTTAAAGTCTAGTTTGTCTGATATAAGTATGGCTACTCCAGCTTTCTTTTGGCTTCCAGGAGCATGATAAATAGTTCTCCATCCCCTCACTCTCAATCTAAAGGTGTCCTCAGATCTAAAATGAGTCTCTTGTAGACAGCAAATAGATGGGTCTTGTTTTTTTATCCATTCTGATACCCTATGTCTTTTGGTTGGCGCATTTAATCCATTTACATTCAGTGTTATTATAGAAAGATACGGGTTTAGAGTCATTGTGATGTCTGTATGTTTTATGCTTGTAGTGATGTCTCTGGTACTTTGTCTCACAGGATCCCCCTTAGGATCTCTTGTAGGGCTGGTTTCGTGGTGACAAATTCCTTCAGTTTTTGTTTGTTTGGGAAGACCTTTATCTCTCCTTCTATTCTAAATGACAGACTTGCTGGATAAAGGATTCTCGGCTGCATATTTTTTCTGTTTAGCACACTGTAGATATCGTGCCAAGCCTTTCTGGCCTGCCAAGTTTCAAAGGAGAGATCAGTCACGAGTCTTACAGGTCTCCCTTTATATGTGAGGGCACGTTTATCCCTTGCTGCTTTCAGAATTTTCTCTTTATCCTTGTATTTTGCCAGTTTCACTATGATATGTCGTGCAGAAGATCGATTCAAGTTACGTCTGAAGGGAGTTCTCTGTGCCTCTTGGATTTCAATGCCTTTTTCCTTCCCCAGTTCAGGGAAGTTCTCAGCTATAATTTCTTCAAGTACCCCTTCAGCACCTTTCCCTCTCTCTTCCTCCTCTGGGATACCAATTATGCGTATATTATTTTTTTTTAGTGTATCACTTAGTTCTCTAATTTTCCCCTCATACTCCTGGATTTTTTTATCTCTCTTTCTTTCAGCTTCCTCTTTCTCCATAACTTTATCTTCTAGTTCACCTATTCTCTCCTCTGCCTCTTCAAGCCGAGCCGTCGTGGTTTCCATTTTGTTTTGCATTTCGTTTAAAGCGTTTTTCAGCTCCTCGTGACTGTTCCTTAGTCCCTTGATCTCTGTGGCAAGAGATTCTCTGCTGTCCTGTATACTGTTTTCAAGCCCCTCAATTAATTTTATGACTATTATTCTAAATTCACTTTCTGTTATATTATTTAAATCCTTTTTGATCAGTTCATTAGCTGTTGTTATTTCCTGGAGATTCTTCTGAGGGGAATTCTTCCGTTTGGTCATTTTGGATAGTCCCTGGAGTGGTGAGGACCTGCAGGGCACTTCCCCTGTGCTGTGGTGTATAACTGGAGTTGGTGGGCGGGGCTGCAGTCCGACCCGATGTCTGCCCCCAGCCCACAGCTGGGGCCACAGTCAGACTGGTGTGTGCCTTCTCTTCCCCTCTCCTAGCGGCGGGATTCACTGTGGGGTGGCGTGGCCCGTCTGGGCTACTTGCACACTGCCAGGCTTGTGTTGCTGGGGATCTGGCGTATTAGCTGGGGTGGGTAGGCAAGGTGCATGGGGGCTGGAGGGGCAGGCTTAGCTCGCTTCTCCTTAGGTGATCCACTTCAGGAGGGGCCCTGTGGCAGCGGGAGGGAGTCAGATCCGCTGCCGGAGGTTTGGCTCCGCAGAAGCACAGCGTTGGGTGTTTGCGCATAGGGAGCAAGTTCCCTGGCAGGAACTGGTTCCCTTTGGGATTTTGGCTGGGGGATGGGCGGGGGAGATGGCGCTGGTGTCTTTGTTCCCCGCCAAGCTGAGCTCTGCCCTCTGGGGGCTCAGCAGCTCTCCCTCCCTTTGTCCTCCAGCCTTCCCGCTTTCTGAGCAGATCTGTTAACTTATGACCTCCCAGACGCTAAGTCTCGCTTGCTGTCGGAACACAGTCCGTCAGGCACCTCCGCTTTTGCCAGCCAGACTCGGGGGCTCTGCTTGGCCGGCGAGCCGCCCCTCCGCCCCAGCTCCCTCCCGCCATTCCGTGGAGCGCGCGCCGCCTCGCCGCCCTTCCTACCCTCTTCCGTGGGCCTCTCGTCTGCGCTTGGCTCCGGAGACTCCTTTCTGCTAATCCTCTGGCGGTTTTCTGGGTTCTTTAGGCAGGTGTAGGTGGAATCTAAGTGATCAGCAGGACGCGCGGTGAGCCCAGCTTCCTCCTACGCCGCCATCTTCCGGAACCTCTAATGTTTATTTATTTTTGAGAGCGAGAGAAACAGAATGCGAGGGGGAGAGGAGCAGAGAGAGAGGGAGACACAAAATTGGAAGCAGGCTCTGGGCTCTGAGCTGTCAGCACAGAGTCCAACACAGGGCTCGTACACACGAACCAGGAGGTTATGACCTGAGTTGAAGTCAGATATTCAACTGACTGAGCCACCCAGATGCCCCTAGAGAAAGGTATTTCTAACCATCTTAAGATCATGAACCTTAAGAGCATAGACCCACAGCACCATATCTCGCAAAATGAAGTATTAACAGGTCCTGCTTCAAAAAGACCTGTGAGTGTAGTTTTGATCTAATGAAATAAACCCAATAAGATTCAGAAGATCCACAGTGTTTTCAAGAGAATTTTATTGGCAAAAATTGCCACAAATGTGGACTTAAAGAGGTAGAGACAGAAAAAAAAGCTAAAAAGATTTTGGGGCCTGAAAACTTCTATGGGCAGGAAGCAGACTGAGAAAGTTATTTAGTTGAAAGCATAAACCATTTCTTATAGAAAAAGAGAATTAACTCAGAGGATAGGGCAAAGAGCGTGCAGGAAGAACTCAAGAGCCATGTAGAACCATTTCCAGAGAGCACATATATCCTAGCCAAGGAACATACTTTGTACCTTGTCTCTGGAGCAGGGAAGACTTGGGAAATATTCCCTGCTGGATTTTAGAATTACTCTGGACTATTGGCTGATAAAGGTCTTCTGCTTTCCCCTGCTTGAAAGGGAGTTATACTATTCACTGTATGGCAGCTTGTGTTCCTTTACATGGCAAAAGGGGCTTAGCAGATGTAACTAAGTTAAGGATCATAAGGTGTGAAGATTATTCTGAATTAACCAGATGGGCCCAACTCTAAAAGGGAGGAAAAAGGGTCAGAGTCAGAGGAAAGGGTGTGTGACAACAGAAGCAGGGGTTTTGGTGAAAGATGAGAGAGAGAAGGGGGTGGAGGGAGAGAGATTTTAACATGTCACATTGCCTGCTTGAAGATGGAGGAAAAGTCACTAGCCAATAAATGCAAGTAGACAATAAATACAAGTTGCTCTTGAAGCTGGAAAAGACAAGGGAGCAGATTCTTTCCTCCAGCCTCCAAGAAGTAAGGCAGGCCACCCAACACCTTGATTTTATGAAAATGATGAGACTAATAAAACTGATTTTGGACTTCTGATCTCCAGAATGGTGAGATAGTATAAGTTTCTGATAATTTGTTATAGCAGATATTGGAAACTAATACACTGTTTTACTACTGTATGTTGGGTATAGAGGAAAGATAGTGTCTTACTTCATAGGTCTCTGATCCTGAGGAACTGCATTCATGTGTCTCTGTATCTAACATGGATAATGAGACACTGGATTGAATATCTGAGCCTGATGCCACAATGGGCTGAGGTTTTGGAGATCTTAGAATGTAATTTGTATGTACACACAAAGAATGCATTTTGCATGTGGAAAATCATGAATTGTTTGGCCACAGGATGAACTGGAGTAGGTATCCTCTGAAGACAGTCCCCATCAATTCCTGCCCTCCCTCCATGCTGCTTCTCCCATCAGGAGGTGGAGTTTATCACATTTCTCCTTGAATCTGGCCTGGCTTTGTAGCTTTCTCTGACCAACAGAATTGAGCAAAAATGAACCTGTCAGTTTCATATCTAGCCTGTAAGAGGATTGACAGCTTCTCCTTCTTCTCTCTTGGAAGACAGCCCTTATGTAGAAAATCTTCTGTGATGACCATTGCTGTGTGAAGAAGTAAGGCTGTATGATAAAAGAGAGAAGCCTTATCAATTCCTAGCTGTTGTGCCAATCCTAAACAATAAAGCCATCTTGGATGAAGTCAGATACTATGACTACCTGAACCAAAACAAAACAAACAAGCAAACAAAAAACATAAAAAACCAAGATATACCCAGCCTTAGTTGCAGAATCATGAGAAATAATATATACATTACTAGTATTTTAAGCTGTTAAATTCCTGTGGGTTTTCTATGCTACAATACAGAATTGAAAGAGTTAATGTGAGCTGTAAAACAAAATTAATGTCAGAGTTTTATTGTCTGCACTTTTAACATTAATGAATCTAAAGTTATCATTTTACATTGCCTAAACAGGGAAAATTTTAATAAAAGGTAGTTTGGTTAAAGTCAGACTTTCTATGTTAACAAAAATCCCACAATATACATCCCTCAATAAGGGATTTGCCACATTTTTATTGTTACTTAGATATTTTTACCTTTAACTGTTTTTTTTTTCATTTTCATTGCCTGAGATTGTATGCTATGATTTTACCACTTAATGCCATAAAGAATCATTATATCATGAAAAGCACATTAATAATTTAAACTCTTGAAGATAGAATCAGTTATGCAAAAAGATGTTTCCCTCTTTAGACCCAATAATCTTGACTAATAGTCAGGTAGGATTTGCATGGTCCAAATGTCTAGATAGAAAAATATTGGCAGATGGATAGATGGATGGATAGAAATAAAAAAGATGATAGGTAGGTGATAGATAGATAGATAGATAGGCAGAAAATCAATGAGATGGACAAGCAGACATATAAGGCCTTGTTAACTTGGGACTTTGTTGTGCAAAAACAAAAGAACATATTGAAACTTATCAAAACTAAAGTCCAAAATAAGCACTTTTTACCAATACCAATTCACCATGAATTGTGAATGCTAGAAAGTAAATTCTGATTATCAGTCAAGTCCTTTTTTATTTATGGTTAACTAGGATGACCAAAGAAATAGTTCTTGTTTGGTCTGAATAAGTTATTTATAGCCGAGTAACCAATTCCTCAGAACTTAGTAGCTTAATATATTTATTATCTTGTACATCTTATGAAGTTCCAGGATCCTAGAGCAACCTAGATGAGAGATTCTGATTCAGGGTCTCTTATGAGGTTATAGTCAAGCTGTCATCTAGCTCTATATTCATCTCAAGACTTGGCTAGGGCTGAAGGATCAGGTTTCAAGCTCATTCACATGGTTATTGGCAGGCCTCCATTTGCTCAAACTGCCAGCTGGTATTGCCATCATTAACATGACGGAAATTACCTTTGAATATATAATAGGAAAAATATAATCAGAGAATATAGGAAAATCTCTCCTGATAAAGACTTGTCAAACTTTAAGAGATATCAAAGACTGTATCCTAAACATCTAAAACCTCTGTCGCAGACAGGTTAACATGTAACATCTTATTTTGTATTACAACACATTACCTATCTTTAGGGATATTATAGCATACCATAATACATACGGTTTGTGAAGGGTTTGAGGGGAAAAAGAAAGTCTACCATTTTTGAAAATGGTAAGCTATGAAGATACTCTAATGTATATTAACTATATACATGAAAAAAATGTTTGTTTAGCTGTGGGTGCAGGTACACTTCAAATCCGTGATGCATTTCTGCTCTTATATATTTGTGTATGCCCAGTTCTGCTTGAGAATCTGTGATAGTTTTAAACCTTTTAGAGGAAAAGGAGTGGTTTTTTTTTTTTGTCTTCGGAATGTTTTCTCTTGTTCTTTTTATTGCCCTTAAAAGAAATTTCAATGATGATTCAGAGGCCATGGTGTCAAGTCATTCTGTGATGATAGCTTGGAAACTTCAGAAAGTGTTTCAGGGATAATAAGTACCAGGGAGAGTATCAGCAGTAGCATTACACACGGTTCATAGGCAACGAAGCCTTCAAATTCTGAATAGTCTACCCTGAGAATACATTGTATGACAATTTCTGCAGAAAGATAAAGTGAATTCTCATATTAATGATTATGAAACACTATACACAAAGCTAAATGAATTTCTTGTTAGCAAAACTGTGTAAAATTATGGCAAGAGGTGTTCTTTCTTCTTGTTTTTGGCATGGTATTGATCTGAAAACGGAAAATGATGATTGTTTTATGGGCAATATACTCATAATTAGAGCTGCATGGAAAATTTTCACATCATGTGTGAAATTATTTTTGCTAAAATTTTTCATTTTTGCTTAGGGCCTTTTTGCTGATTCAATCTTATATAAAAATAGTTTTTGTGTTGGAACAATTTTCCATATTCTCTATTCTAAAATTATAGTATGCTTTTCCCCAGGAAGGAATATAGAAAGTCTGTATGTGAACTGGAGACAAAAATCAATCAATACAAAGAGTTATCACAGTTATTTCATTTTTGATTAGTTAAGATCTTTGAACATAGAAGCAAACTTGGGTCATTCAGGGAAGTTTTTTAGCTCTCTGTAAGAGAAAGCTCAATTAAACATGGCTTAAACAATAAGGACTATTAATTCAAGAATTATAACAAGAACTGGTAACACCTGTTGTTTCAGAGTTGTTGAATTCAACGCCTCTGAGAAGCTCTTGGCTTTACTGTCATGGTGACAATTGACAAGATCATTCATGCTGTTCCAAGCATCTTTTCTTTCTACGTCAGTGACCAATGCAGGCAAGAAGAAAGTACATGGATTCTTTTCAATTAACTATCTCTTTATTAATCTAAAGATTCTTTATTTTTAAAAATTTTTTAACGTTTATTTGTTTTTTGAGAGAGAGAGACAGAGCACAAGCGGGGGAGCGGCAGAGAGAGAGGGACACACAGAATCCAAAGCAGCCTCCAGGCTCTGAGCTGTCAGCACAGAGCCTGACGAGGGCCTCCAACCCACGTACTATGACATCATGACCTGAGCTGAAGTCAGACGCTTTACCAACTGAGCTACCAAGGCGCCCCTACCCTGGACATTTTTAATAATCTCATTAACATACTTTGCAGTTGACTTCTCTTGACTCAATCTGAATATTATTGCAGTAACTATGCTGGGCCAAAGTTCAGCGTGTGGAATCATAAAGACTTAAGTTACAGGTCAGTGCATGACACCGGGAAAATCGCTTTCCTTCATTTTTAATATGTGGATAACGGTGGTAACGACCTCATAAGGTGTGTGTGTATGTGTGTGTGTGTAGAGGGGGCATTAAATTAGATCATGCGTATAAAACTTCAAGCATATTTTTGTGTTACAGAACAAATCTTCAATACATATAAATTACATAATGGTTGTTGCTGCTGCTGAAGATGACGATGATTCAATCTGCTGTATCTCTGTATCACTGCTACATATGTGCCAAATGAACCACATGTCCATAGTCATCTGTTAACATGGGATAATTGAATATTTACCATTCTGTTTAATTTACATCCTTCTTTTTCCTTGTCATTCATTGAATATTCATTGTTTTCTTGCCACTGTGCAGGCCCTTTCCTTAACCTCTTCCCCTAATTTCCAATCATTATTTGTTTTACCGAAGAGGAATGGTTTCAGAAAGAGTAAATAATCTGTCCAAATCACAGCCAGGATATGGCAGGACAAGGATTCAGGCACAGGTAGGCTTTTTACCACTGCAGGATTTTGCTTCTCTTTCAGAATGCTTTTGTGAATTTTTTTTAACCCGTCTATATAATTAAGTGCTGAACTATAAATGTGGCCCTTGGGTTTAGACACCCTAGAGTTTTGTTTTCACTTTCCCCTTTTATCTGGTACTCTTCATTCTTCACAATTTCTCTGAGGATTTCTCACTTAATATACTTGTAAAGGGTTCTTATGAGAACTGCTGCATACCGTTAACTAGTTTCCTTGCCCGAACATTGGCATTTGAACTAAGTTTTTGCCTTTTTCACATTAAAATTTATTGTATTTCCTGAATTTCTTTTCTGTTGAAATAGATTTCTTGTAAAATATGCCTGCATATCGACTAAACAGATAGTCATGAAATTATATGCATGAGTTAGCATTTGCTTCTCATATTGTATGTAGTTCATGTTAAGGGCTCAATTGTGGCCTCCTAAAACCCCTGTGTTGCACCCCCAACCCTCAGTATCTCAGAACTTTACTGTAATTGGAGATAGGGCCTGTAAACAAGTGATTAAGTTACAATGAGTCTATTAGGGTGGGTTCTATTCCAACCTGACTGCTGTTATCGGAAGAAAAAATTTTGATTCACAAAGAAACACCAGTGATATTTGCACAGAGAAAAGACCACTTGAATACACGGTGAGCAGCCTGCTACAAACCAAGGAGACAGGTCTTCAAGAGAAACTAACCCTGCCAGCATCTTGATCTTGAACTTCTAGCCTCCAGAACTGTGAGAAAATAAACATCTGTTGCTTAAGCATCCCAGTATGTGGTATTTTGTTGTGACATACCTAGCAAACTGACAGAGTTTATTTATTTATTCCACAAGTATTTACTGCAAATGTCCACTCTACTCCAGGTGGAATGCTGCAAAGAGCAGAGCACCCTAAAATACATGTGAAATATTAGTACCATAGAGGAAAGAACAGTCTATAAGAAAAGCCTGTAAGCTTGTTTTTCTCATTGAGGTCATTGTTGGAGAAGATGATCAAAATCATGGTCATGGCATTGTACCGTGAAAATAATTTCCAGGTGAATTTTTGGGAAAGATAACTATTTTCTTTCCTAAGATATTATAAAATTGTATATACAACAACACAGGTCTAGTTAAGTTGCTAACACTCATTTGTCAATAATTGTCTGTACATTGTAGCAACTTTTTTAAGTTCTTTTGTGCTGGGGTAGTTGAATGTTAACCATGGCTTATAGAAATAGGTAATTCCTTGCTCTCCCCTATTCTCCTGACACCTCAAGTATGTTTATCTTCTGATTTACATGGAAATTGAAATGCCTCATAGAAAAGTGGTATGTGTAGACTTGTAAGGTAAATAGACTGAGATAGAAAAATGGGGGCACCTGGGTGACTCAGTTAGTTAAGCATCCAACTCTTGATTTCAGCTCAGGTTATGATCTCACAGTTTGGTTTGTGGGCTGTAGCCCCACGACTGGCTCTGTGCAGACAGCATGGAATCTGCTTGGGATTTTCTCTCTCTCTCTCTCTCTCTCTCTCTCTCTCTCTCTCTCTCTGCTCCTCCCCCGCTCGTGTGCTCTCTCTCTTTCTCTCTCTCTCTCTCAAAATAAATAAACTTTGAAGAAGGTTTAAAAAAAAAAGAATGGAGGTAGGTGGCAAGATTGTGTAGGTAGAGAAAATTCTACCTTGGAACATGTGAGGTACTACACAATGAGGCAGTTTTAATTACTCGACCTGAGGCTCCTGATATTGTGTGGCAATCTTCACCTAAAATTTCTGGAAGTAGGTATATGCTGTGGGGATAAAATTGTGTGTGAGATTCTGAAAGTCTGCACTAATTTGAAGCTCTGCTGTACAGAAGCAAAATAAAAATAAAGGAGACATTTTCAGACAACGGAGATGACACCATTATCTGGGGCAATTCAGTGGTAGCCTGAACATTAGCCTGAATGGTGATCCTAAGTAGGAAATAGAAGGAAACAAAGGAATGGCCTCTGCAGAGTATGAAGGGCAGTTCTGAGTGGAGCTGGTCTTGGTCTTGATTTTTCTATGACTCTTTGGGTATATAATCTAATGCTCTACAAATTCTAGAAGGAGAGAGTCTCCTGGAAAGGTACAAAATATGGGATCAATGGAGAGACTGATTTACTTTGTATTCAAAGGAGGAGGTCTTGGGATCAAAGTTGATGGCACCGAAATATATCCTCTAAACCTAGAGTGAGCTGATCAGATTGGCTACTGAGAGACTTTGCTAGAAATCTTCATAATCTTGGGGCATGAAGCCAAAATCATTCTCAAGTTGGGCGGTTTTTTTCTGCTGTAATTTAGGGCTTCTCAATAATTGCTTTATTACATGACTTTGAAAATCCATGCATCACAGCTAATCTTTGTCATACCTAATATTTTAGAATTCAGAGCAAAAAATTCAGTTTTTACACTTTAATTAAATTGCGTATTTTTCAAAATTTGACTCCTTTTAGGGATTAGTAAGCAAAACAAAACAAAACAAAAACCTCAAAGTAAAGAGTATTCTATTGTTAGTGTCTTTACCGATTTTTTTTTTAATGTTTATTTATTTTTGAGAGTGACAGAGCATGAGTAGGGGAAGGGCAGAGAGAGAGGGAGGACACAGAATCTGAAGTAGGCTTCAGGCTCCGAGATGTCAGCACAGAGCCCAACGCGGAGCTTGAACTCACGGAGCATGAGATCATAACCTGAGCCGAAGTCAGCCGCTTAACCGACTGAGCCACCCAGGCACCCTGCTTTCCTGAATTTCTAAATGACTTTATTTTGCTCTGTCATCTTCCCCAGCTGTACAAACAGAAAACAAAAACAAGCAAGGAACAATGGTGAATATAGTATGACAATTCTTTTAACACTCAAGTTCACTAACAGGAAATGTATATAATCAAGTAGCAGTATACAAATATAAAATACATTATACAAATACATAAAATATAAAAAACCTTATTTGATTCATCACAATTTTTTTTGAAGGGTTACCCAGTTTGCTTTAAGGCAGACTAGTTCTGAAGGCAATTTTTTGCTCTCTTTCTATATAATATATATTTTTCATTTCTTAATCTTTTATATATTCTAAATTCAAAAGCTGAAAAGAGTTTGTTTTTGCAGTACCAGTTGCTTTTTTGAAATTAAAAGCTCAACTCACCCTGTGTTTCTGAGCCTCTTGTGGTTGCCAAGTATTAATTCAACTACAACATGTTATCAGTCTATTTCAGAAAGGAGGTTAAACAGGTCAGTTAACTTTCACCTCTCCTGCCAATTCACATAAACATAAAAGTCACCTTTTTAATTTTTTAATCTACTCTATTTATCTAAATCAAGTCAAAGCAAGTAAATTTAAAACCATTTCCCCATTTGCTCTGTGTTTTATGAAACCTCGAATCTCTGCTAGAGGCTATTTCTGTACTGACTCAAAACATGTGTAGTCATAAATAGAATGAACTTTGTGATGTTAAAAATTTTCAAAAGATATTTTAATGTTGCTCATTTAGGAATATTGCATTGGTGGTGGATAGTGGATACACGTACGGATGGGATCACATTTAATTGTGCAAAATAAAACATTGCATACACTTATCAGTTATTAGATGTCAGTAGCTAGGACAGACATAATCATTCACATTTCTGACAACTTAAAAAATATGTGATTAAACATCTTATTATTTTGGGAAAACTTTCATAATGTCAATATATGTAGCACTATTATTAAGATTAGATACTAAATTTGGTTCTGTCATGGTTTAAATTGTTGCAGTTATTCACTGATTATATAAATTTTAGAATATTCTCAGGGCTTAACTTGGCAAGTAAGATAATGCTTTCCTTCTGTATCTGCTAGTAAATAAGCCTTTAAGAATCATTAAGATTCTTAAAATGATATGGGCAGATAGACTATTGTCTATTGAAAGCTTGGAGCAGTGGATTTCCCAACTTTTATTTCCTTAATAAAGTGTCAGAATGTCAGATTCCTTCAGCTGAACCTATTAAAATTCTGATTCAAGGAACCTGAAACAGATCACAAAATAATAGTGTATGTGTGTGTGTGTGTGTGTGTGTGTGTGTATGTGTGTGTCTGTGTGTGTGTTGTGTGTTGGGGGTAGTGGTAATTGAGGGAGGTAAGAGAAGAATACATATGAAGCAATACATAAATACTGGTATTAAATGCTCCCTTTGGTTTTAAAAGGAAGCTGTTTTGTATTCCACCAGTATACCATCTCAGCACTCCACCATCTACACCCAACAGTTGTGAAAGCAGTGGAAGTGTATCAGTTGTTTCTTCAGAGAACTTTGCCAGCATGCATGTGGATGTGTGATTGTATTCTGCTGGCTGGAAAGC